>NW_010524784.1:0-47892 GCF_000687285.1 Phaethon lepturus | reverse complement strand
AAGGTGCGCGCGCACCCAACAGCCCGGGTTCTGCCGCGCGCGCTCTCTCTCAATTCTGCGAGAGCCGGCCCTGGTTGTCGCGACATCTCCCGAAGGAGCCCCAGGAGGAGGGGGAAGGGTCGCCCGGCAGATGTGCTCGTGTGGAGCAGGGCGCAGGGAGCAAGAAAAGCTGCAGGTCCCGTGCTGACCGCGGGGTAAATGGGTAGGAACCGCTCAAGAACGCTTTTAAGATGGATTCTGGGAACGTGTCGAGTTGTCCGTAGGTGAGCTTGGGGAAGGGCCTCCCTGTGGAAGCTGAGGTGTGTTTATAGTGGAGGAGCCGCAGCTGTCGCTCACCCCAGGCAGCGGACTCTGGCTCAGAAGTCTCTGGTTTCCCCACACCTCTTCGCTGCCACCTCCTTTCTCCAGAGGGGAGGACGTTTTGGTGCTAGAGAGGCAAATCCTTCCCTGAATTTTCTGGGAACTGTGTGATCCCTTGGATGGAAGGTATTGCATACGACAGATACAGTTCTTCAGCAGCTGATTGCCTTCTCTTTCTTTTACTGTATTCTCTCTACTAAGATGAGTAGTAGTTTAAAGGATAGTCACAGTAATATCCAAGATGGTTTAAATTTAAATGTCAATGTATTTTAATGATATGCTAAGGAATAGTCATATGAAATTATGTGTTTTATATAATGCAGATAATAACTTTTCTGTCAAAACCTATTGACACACCTTAATTTTTTACTTCGTAGCATCGTGTCGAAACTCCTGATTGACTTTTTAATGTCCAGGCTCTGAACCTCCTTGCAAACAATCCGTAAGTCAGAGCGAGTCACTCGGCGTGACACTTGAGGCTTCGAGCTAGTTTGGAAACGTTTGCGTGTGATCAGCAGTGGTGGTGGTAGTGTAGAGACAGACAAAAAGATGGTTGTATTTGACTATTGCCTTTTTGTTACAAAAGCTGAAAGAAAAAAAACCAACCATGGTCAGTATTATCTTCTGTTTCTGTTGGTATTTGCGTACTGCTTGCTGATGGATTGCGGTTTCTAGGCAAATGGGCATCGTGCAAAACTGTCTACCATCTAGCTTTGTTAAATAATTCTCAGTCTTTACCTCTTTCTGAAACATTTGAAGTTGGAGCCATACTTAGTGTGAGCGCAGAGGCCATTTAGTGTTGATACTGACAACTGCTTGAGTGAAGGCTGATTTGGAATCAAATTATGATAGCTCGTAAGTGCAGCTGTGAATTCAACAGTTCTTTGCCTCTGAATAGCTCCCTTAAAACACTTGATACCATTTTAAACCGCTTGGTTTTTATCCTAGTGCAAACGGGTCCACAAAGAAAGATTGCCAAGTGCAGAAAGGCAGTCTCAGCACTCGGGTTCCTCTGAAAGTCATTAGGAGATGAGTCAAAATTTCATGCTTTGTTGTCCCCAAGCATTCCCTACAGACTAACAGATAGAGGCTACCTAAATTGAGCTCTCAGAGCTACAGGAATTCTGCAGTCTTAATGATAACCTAAAGTGCAAAAAAAGTCCTTTTGTATTTTTAACTTGTTGCCCAGTTTAACTTTCTCCCAGTTGCCCAGACACAAGGAGTGAATGGCAAGAGGCCTGTTGAAACCCCTCTCCTAGGGCCTGCTATCAGTTAGAATATAATCTTTTAGCAGTGGCTTAAAAATAGCTCTTTTTTTCTCTTTCTCCTCTGCCTATTGTGTTAACTTACAGAAAGATGCTGGTGGGTGCTCCACACTTGTAGAATAGCACGGGTTCCTGTATAGCATGTCTCTGATGTGGGCCTGTATTCGAACCGATCTCTGGATCGGAAAGTCACATTGCTGCAAGAAGATAGCATATGCATACCACGTTTCTATGCTCCTCAATAGCATGTAGTTCTTCTAAGAGAGACAGGATATTGACTGAACTGGCTTTTGGCTTGGCTCAGTAGGTCTGTTCTTATCCTCGTTCTGTTCCTCAGGCAGGAAGTTTTCATTCTGGCTGTATAGCAAAGCAGGGAGAAAAGCTGCATTTGTGACTCTGCGTTCCCTTCCTTACAGAGTGGTAACGGCTAGGCAGGTCAAATATAGTATGCTACCTTCTTCCATCTATCTCTGTAAGTGGGGAGATGATTAGTGTCTTTTGATCACTTCTGTGCTGGAGACTTGAGGAAAACTAAGACCTGGTGCTACTTACTGAATTGTAGTCTTGAGATTTTCCCGCTTGTGCTTGTCTAGATTACATTAGCGCCACGGACATGTAGCAAAGATACTCAGCATATAATGTTAGTAATGTGAAAGCTGCAGGAGATTAAAATAAAGCTTTTGATTTCTTCAAGAAAACAATATATGTTGTTGTTCCTAGGTTTTCATTTTTAACATATGAAAGAGAACAAAATATTCTTATTCAAGAGTTAAGAAAATGAGCTTCCAGAAGAAACTGGACATATCTAGACTGGCAGCATTTGCTGATGATGGTCAAATGGTTCTCTCTCTGACAAACGCTTCCATTCAGCATGACCCTTTATATCAATCACTATTTTGTATTCTCTGCCTCTTTTTTTACCTTTGGAAAAGTGCCAAATCTTCCATGACACCTCACATTAACCTCATTGATACCTATGTGATACACAAGAAGATACTGAGCTGGTGATCCTGGTGTGGTGATGGCCAAGAAACAGACTTGTAGGTTAGAAAAGACTGTCCAAAACACTTAGCAACATCTGGTAGAACATAATTGCATTGACAAGAAATAGACATTATGACTAATGAGGCTCTCCTAAAATCCTGTTTTCTGAGGGGCTGTGGAAACTAATAATGCTGCAAAATGTGAAGTACTAAAGGGCAGCACTGCTGGCTTGTCACTCTTCTAGCCTGCATTTACCAGAGATGCTTGACAGCTTAACAAAATGTGCCATAATCTGTGCTAAAAGCTGAAAGTGTGCCTTCTGCTTACTCTCGGCCAAATTGCCTGCTATGTATGCTACAAAGCTCTATTAATTTCAAGAGGATTGCATGGGATGTAAATACAGGCAGCCCATGATTTTCAGTCTCCAGTGTACTAAATTTAAAGTGGAGCTGAAATGTGGAATGGAGGTCATTGGCATTACATGCCTTCATTAGCAGTAAATGTGTATGCCAAAGACTAGGGCATAAGGCGTTTATATAAGGCAAATGCTGGGTCTTAACATTAGCAATCACATAAATAATTCAAGTGTTGTGATGTCTGGACCTAAGTTTGATGTTTGAACCTACAGTTCAGCCCTGGAATTGAGTGCCTCTTTAGCATGTAAGCCATAACTTTTCCACATTCCTGTGGAACTTAGAGATATTATCCAGAACTGTAGAGTCCCAGAATACTTAGACACACGTTGCGTAGGCATTATTTGATGCCAAAGTCCTGAAAAGCTAAATAGATCAGTCAGATGTGTGTGTCCGATTCTTCCGCCCCTTCCTGCTTGACTGGTGGTGATACGGGCCTGACGGGTGAAGGAGATGAGATATTTATCATTCAGTACACAGGGGTGTGCCTGTACTAAGCAAAGCAGTTCAGTGCAAATGCTTATGCTGTAATTTTTGAGACTCCGGGTAAGTCTACGTGTTGGAGTGCGTTTCTTAAAGCTAGGTCAGCTCGGGTATGGTGCTGAGCTGAATAAGTGCCTTCTTTTAGCCAGGGCAGTTATCTTGCAGATACCGCTGTGCTGGGGTTACCTTTCTGGACTTGCTTGTCTGTTCAAGTAGCAATTCTGCATGTCGAAGGTGGTCTTATTCCCTGTTACTTATGCCTCTGAGGTAAGGGAGATAAAAACCAAACAACTGCTTACCCCTGCAGTGCTTTTTGAAAGCAAATGTTGTGGGTCTGGCTGATAGTAGCTTTTTAACTTACTATAAAAAAATTACAATGCTTTCCCCCCAGGTTTTCATAGAGCAGCGGCTCATATTCTTCAGTGTCTTTCAGCTTCAACTCCTACTATTTTTTCAGTGAAGACCAAAACCAGTGTACACAACTGTTGAAAAATGTAATTTTCTGTTGTATCGGTCCTTCATTCTGCCCTGATGCATTTTTCATTCTGTTTTGTTTGCAAGTAACTTGATAGAAATGCCTCTTTGCCCATAGGAATTTACTAACGATTGGAGCTAGCTTGCACTGGGGGACTGCTGTAGTGGTTTGCAGCTAATCCCTCTGAGCTTCATCCTTCCACTACAGGATGGCACAGCTGCTTCTGAAAAACAATCTGACTGACGTTCGTGGTGATTCAGCAACTGCTGCACATGCGGTTGAGCTGTTCCTGCAGCAGGAGTGGAACAGGTACTCTGGGAAAGGAGCTGGTTGGAAACTACTACATCCATATTACTCATGAATCTGAGTCACGAGTATTTTAGAGAATAATCTTTAGCGTTCGTATTCATAGCTAGCTCTTCTAAAGCCCCTTCATGAGGGGCTGACTGTATTTTCCTAAGACTGTTCTTCAGAACCTGTTTGTACAAATAAACATAATACTCCTACCATTCTACAAAAGCAAATTAGATTTATATGAAAGAATTCAATGAACAGCATTTTGAATGGGATCCATAATGGGCTTTTTAATTAAATGAATATAGTAATTTCGTAGAGGCAGTTCTCATTAGTGTGGCAATATTGAGATGACCATTTCCTTCTAATTGCATTGTGTATTTATATAAGAGGCTCTGGTTTAGGTTTGATTTGAATAGATTGATACGCGATTGTGTCTTGACACCTAGCACACATACAAAAGGTGAAATAGCTCTACTTTCTAAATGAAGCTGTTAAATATTCAGTAAAACAAATGACAGTAGGTTTCTGGTGCATATACACGTTGCACTGTGTATCCGTTGTAGTATATGTAACGCCAGCTATTTAAAATTCCTCTGCCCAGTACAGTGAATTTTACTAAATTCCACTGAGTTCCCACTCTAAGGGAGATGAGACATGTTTTCTGTTGCATGAGAAGACTTTAAGGGACTGTAGATTTCCACCAGAATTTGGAAAAAATGTTTTTTCTCACAATCTTTTCTTTCTTTCCCCTACTTTTCGATGTACAACACAAAGCTGTTAGATCTCTTACTTTACTGTTTTAACAGAATCATTATTCTGCCTTCTTTTCCAGCATGTATATCTTTCTATTCTATTTTTTAATACCTGAAGAAGGGAAATTACCAAAGAGAAGTACTGACCCTCCTTGGTTCAAAACCTGTGAAACTCTCAAGGAGTGACTCGTATAGTTCTGAGTTCCATACTGCAACAGCCATGCAGGCTTTCTACAGAAATCCACAAAAAGCTCTATGTTGTGTGAACTGCAGGTTTGTGAATTTAAGTTAAAGTGTGAATGTCTTGGGTGGTACTTGGGAGCTTATGAGTCAGCAAGAAAAAAGTGCGTTCAGTTGTACATTTCTTCGTGTCCCATGGGATTGTTCATTAAGGCTCCTGCCTGCAAGAATTCATGCATTGAACTGGGCATTACTGGCAGCAGGGAGGAGAACAACAGTTGATTGCAGACTCTGCCCTTTCGCAAGGAGAGAAAACTTTTATGTCCCATTCCTCCATCTTCTTTGGTACTTCTGCTTTAATTGGGAAGCTTACTTTTGAAATTTAATGAGAGCGATGCACAAAACGTTCTTGGAGAAGCTTCAGTTCCTTTTTCTTTCTCTTTTCAGCAAAAGATCCGTGTGTTATCAATTCACCAAGGTCAAACTTACAGTGCTCTGGCATTGAAAGGTATTATTTGAACAAAACATTTTTTACCAAAGTTAATACCACATTTTTAGTGTGATTTAATCTTGTTTCAGAAGGAGGGATCCAGTACTGGTCACTGAATTACCTCAGTAGCTTGTAGCTAGTTCTTTAAATGCAGATGCACGTTGCTAATGTTCAGAAAGTTACATCTGGATTCAAAGTGGTTTTCTGTTAAGTCTAAAAGTCTAAAAACACAATCAGTCTCCGGTGGGTGAGTGGTTCAGACAGTTAAAGCTTCACAGCTTCTCTGTTTTAATGACACAGCTGCACAAGGGCTTTTATAGGAAGAGCTAAAAATGTCAAAGCACAATTTAAAAATGTTAATTAAGTTTCAATCTTTGTGGACAACATTGTTAATCACAGTAACGGAGTAAAACTGCAACCCTTGGTGTTCTCTGTGTCACACTATATTAAACAGCAATTCATTCCCACTCCTAAGTGTCACTTCAACTTTCTCTATTCAATCTTTCCATTAAAAAAATAGTCACTTAATATTGGTTCTTTGTTCAGACACCTTATCAAACATCTAATGTTAGTTGATAAATTTAATCTTCTTAATTTTTCCTCTTTTTTTTCCAAGTTTTAGTTATTACTGTTGCTTGGTGTCCCAAAGGCTATATGCTTTTCAAGCATGAAGGTTCGATGTTTTAAATAATAAACTAGTCTGGAAGAGGTGTCACTCTCCAGAAGAGATCTGGCAGTGTCTGGTCTATATATGTCATGCTGCTTTGGTGTTGGGAAAAGTTGAAAAGCTAGCTCAATTTTGGGTGTGAGCAGGCGCTGATTTTACTGATTCACTTCCCAGAGTAGAGTTGTTTTAGTTGGGCTGAGCAAGAAGAACCAGGACGAGACATCCTTCAGTCTTGGGCAGCTGTGTACCTCATTCATCTGATTCCAACCGTTCGTGCCTTGGAAATGCGCAACCTGTGCGCACGATGAAATGTGGAGGGAAACACAAGGCAATGCAGCCTTGTCCCCTCTCTCATCACCAAAACCAAACAAGATGTGCTTCGTTCTAGATATCATCTAGAAACTCTAGGCTAGTTAGCAGGAAGTTGAAGAGTTGAAAATTATGTACGTCATCCATGGCTTCTTCACAGTAATGCAGGAATGGTTGTTTAAAGGGTGGTTTCTGCACTTCTTTGGCTTAGATACTACCAGTTCAGAGAAGACCCCTGTAGAACATGTTGGTAACAGCAGCAGAGTCTCACTGTGTACTGGGCATGAGTGGCTAGGGGCTGCATACCTACGTAGCTTAGTGCGCATAAAGGCATTCAGCTGTTCTCTGTCTTCAGGAAAAGGAGGGTGTCATTTCACACTGCTTTCCTCCACATGTTTATCGGTGTCTCGGTTTGGGAACACTATCTCTTTGTCCGTAATATCTCGGTGATCAGCAAAGACACGAGAAGAGGGAGCATGAGAAGAAGTGCTAGAGGAGAGAGGTCTGTTTACTTTTTCCCTTTTATTTCAGTCTTCCTAATCATTTTACTGCACTTTCAGTGCCACTCAATGTGTCTGGGCATCTCTTCACATGGAATGTGGTAACACAAGCCGAGACTATAGCTCCTTCATGCTTTTCTGTGACCTCACAGATCTGCCTAGCCTTACTGACTGATAGACAGGTTGCTTTCATCAATCACATATTGTGTATGTCTGTTTTTTTCAGGCTGCTGGCCTTGATAATGACGCTTAATGTAGTGCAGACCTTTATACTGTGCTAATGATTCTTAAATTACTTTAAATATATTTCACTTTGCTCATTACATCACGTCCATGAGCTCTTGAGCTAGGCCTGGATGAGCTTTTTGACATACACAGTACCTTACTGATGCATCCACTGAGTTTTACTTAGAGCAGTATTGCCTTGTAATGTTTTCCCCCTTTAATTATTTCCGTTACTCTGAGCCAACATACATTATTTCTCTCAGCTGTCAAGCCCTTGCAGAGGGTTTTATCCTGCTAACTGTAATAACATTTCCTTTTTATTGAAGTTGCAGCTTAAATCATACTTGCTTTGTTCTCACCAAATAAAGGAGGATGCTAACAAGGCTTCCAGTGTGTGCATATGTATCCTAAATGCATTTTGCATGCATGCTTTTAAGCTGTCTAAAGGATAAGTGAAACAATTTTGGGCAACACTGCACTTAAAAAAACAAACAAACAAAACCAAACAAAAAAACCCCGACAAAACAAAACCCCACAACAACCAAAAAACCACCACACCTTGGGTTGTCTTTTAGTATGTATCAGGCTCTGATTCATTTGTATATAAAAAGGTAAGTGTGCAGCATGGCATTCATGTTAGGAATTTTCAGCCCTCAGTAGGGCAAGAATTGCTTTTGCACAGAAGTGCCTGCCTCTTCAAAGCATTGTGCATTTCTTTCTAAAAGTCAGTGTACGAAGGATTTTGATATGGGGAGGCAATAAGACCAAAGCTGTAGTGCACAACAGGAGCCTGCTGCTTCTGTATGGTGCCTAGGGCCATCAAAAAGGAGTGCATTGGCAGCAGCGGAGAGTGGAGGAGGAGTGTGTGTGCCTATGCGTATGACTAAATAGTAGTTAAGCCCTGTATCCTATCCTGCTGATTTAGGAATTGCATCGTAGCCACAGGCTTTCTGCAACTTCAGCAGTTGATCTAAGGTCTGTCTTACCTAGCTTCTTTCTAAATATTTGTTTACTTTCTATAGTACTTATCGCTGTAACACTCAGACTGTAAAAATGCTTCAGCAGATAGTTTGCGAAACCTTGTGCACCTGCACAAATTTATTAAACGCTGCAAATTAACTGCTTTTGTAATGCCACCACACAGAGTATGAACTGTGGTATTTGTCTTGCTGGTAAACACTGTTAGACAAGCTATTCCTATTCCGTTTCTTCGAGTGGAATACAAAAGCATAGATGTTTACCAAGAACTCAAACTACTGTTTTGCAGCTGTCCTTGCAGTGCCCAAAAGCAGAAACACTTCTGGTTCCACTGCTAGTCAGCGTGAGCAGTGCCTGAATCTCTCTCACAAAATTATACAGGGCCTCATGAAGAATTCGATGTACTGATTCAGTAATGCTGGTATGATAATCCATGTCGTTTCCATTCAGTGAATAAGATGGAGATTATTGCTTGTGGTGGTACCCCCCTGCTTCTGGGTGTTTTTTTTCTCCTTCCATTTTTCCTCTCTATGTCAGAGTGTTTCTCAGAGCTAGGGACTTAGCTCAAAACTGGTTATACCTAGTGTTTCACTGAGCAGCTTTGTCATACTGTCTTGTAAATTAAACAAATATCTAGAAGCCTCTGTTTGGGACAGATTCAACCTTTTGAAATAGTGAAGTATTTAAAAATTGATACCTCAGAGCCATTTCAAATCAGTGTATGACTTTGAAACTTTGTTTTTGATATAATGCTGCCATATAACCTTTTAGACACGCATGTAACGGCCTTCATGCTTCAAGGGAAACACAAATGCTAACGAACAGTTGCCGGTCCTGTGGTTGCTCATCGCTACCCAATGACTTCGCTGGGATTTCAGTACTTGGATGCTGCAGGGTAAGTTTCAATGAATACCTCTACCCTCAAGAGAGCAATAGCAAAGGAAAGATGATACGTTAAGCATTGTGTGTAATTTTAGCAGATGAAGTTGTATCACTTAAAATCTGTCTTCCATTCAGGTATTCAGGGCTTGCTTCTGTATTTCTTCCTGTTTGGAGATACACACACTCCCAACTGGTCCAGAATGGGATTCGAGTGCTGCAGCTGAATGGAAACGTCTTGCTATTATGTTGTGTCTGTAAAGGGCCTCTGAACCTGCTTTCTGCTAGACATTTCCATGTCCTGTTGCAAAATTAGGACTGTTGTAAAACTAAGATGCTTGCAGCATCACGTATGAATTTCACGCGTGCCTTTTTGAGAGCCTTTGCTTATCACTCGCCTTATGAGATGATCATAGGTCTTTTGCTGTATAGGGAGTCATCAAGATTGCAGTCATAGGTCTTTCAAGGCTAGATGCAGTTGACTTGCTTACTGAGCCAAGGCAAAGCTTATAATCTTTGTTTGAGGAAGTTAAAATCTCTCAGCATATTCATCCCCTACTCAGGAGACTGGCTGCTTCCTCCCCTGTGTGATGTACACAAATTACACCAAGTGAGAGGGGCAAAAAAGGTGTTAGTAAACTTTGATATTTCCCACAGCTCTGCCAGTAGAACACGCTCTTACAGCAGGCTGCAGTGTACTTGATGACTGTCGTCAAACTCAGACCAGGCTGCTTGCTCTTCAAAATAGTTCCATTGAAAATGTATCTGTTCTTTCACTGTTGCATTCAAAATTTTACCCTTGTTGTTTTGTTCATTTTTTTGATTGTGCGTAGATCCTTTACAAAGTGTTTATCTGTGTTGATTTAAGAATCTAATAGTCAATTATATTTCAGAAAAAAATTCAAAAAGCTAAAAATTGAAAAAGAAAAGAACTTTATAGTAGTTAACTGATAAGATTTGGTACAAAAATGCTTTTTTTTTTTTTTTTGACCTTTTTGTTTGTTGTCCTCTTTTGAGGACAAATTTTTGAAAGCTACTTGAATAGAAGACCTTTAATTAACAAATTTTTGCCTCGATTACTGCCTTTCACAGCTGGGACCTCAGAGTTGTATCAGCTTTAATTAAATGTTCTCAACACTTCCATAAGATAGCAAGGCATGATAGTGAGTATATTGAATACGGGATTTCCAAAATCCCACTTCATTGATCTAGCTCTCCTCTGACTGAAGTTGACAATTACCATTCTCAGTGACTTGAATTAGAGCAGGTGGAAGTAAAAACTGAATGTTTTTTGCAAATTTTGCTCTAAATGAAATCTTTAGCTCATGTGATGCGCAGGTGATGGTCAGGAATGCAACTCAAGAATCCAGATTCCGATCCTTCTGTTCTTACCTGCTTTCTTCTCTTTATGCAACCATTACTCAGTGGAATTGAAAGAAAAGAAAACGCAGACCCAGTGAGAGCAAACAGGGACTTCCTTCCCTCTTCTGAAAGTACAGAATTAAGAAAAACACAAAATACAGTGCTGAGAAGTTCTAAACCAGAAGCCAGAGGCTTCATGCAGACGCTGCAACAAAGGTAAATGGATCTTTTGGACAGAACCAAATGGAACCGTTTCTTGCAATGTGTTTATATTTACCGGTGAGGGGTGGGGAGAGCGCTGTCTTCAGGCTGTGCCCTTTCCTATCTCTATTAATACCCCTGTGTAGTAAATCAGCTAGATTTTTGGCCTAACCAGAATTTTTAATTACAGTAAGTGCTTAGGAAAGTTGGATTTCATCCATTTGGGGAAAATGTAGCATTTCTGGATCATATGAGGCATGTTTAAGACCACGAAGTTGTAGTCTTGCGTTGACCTCTACAAAGCAGTGACTCTTACACTGTAAGATTGAAATCAGTAGGAAAGACTCACTGTGGAATTCTACTGGGTGGCAGCTTGCTGGGTGTATTCCTCTATGCCATGATTTTATGCCTGCCCGTTCAGCGGTATCCTCCTGCACACGGCAAAACGTCTGGCAAGGAACTGTGTGCTCAGGTGCTGGAGTCATTGGTGGTAGTAGTGCCAGAGTTTCCCTTCTCTTATCCAGATGCAATATTAGTCCAAGGCTTTTTGAGAGAGAAGTTGGAGTGTGACATGTGGCTGTGCATTTGGTATAAATTCAACTGTTGCAACTTCATTGTTGTTTTTGGTTTTTTCTAAATAATCTGTTTCCTGGTGTTTTCTGCTCATTTTAAGGACTCTAAATTTATGTTTCCACACCGTAGTTATTAGAGCTGTGTTTACCGTACTATAAATAACCTGTGGCAACAATAATTATGTTTTTGAACAAAGAAAATCAAGAAATTCCTCTTTAATACTTTTTCAGCTCCTATCAGGTGGTTTCTGCTACAGACTCACAGTCTACTCTATCCATTTCCAGGAGGGGAGCGCACGTTGAGTTAGAGGCTGTTATGAGAAGGGAGATGGAGTCCAGATTAATGAGTTAGCTGAGTATAAGGCAAATTTGTCTGTTGCTTGCAATACAAAGGCATGAATTCTGAAATAATGTAGCCATAGCATCATCTGTGATTTTTAAAAATTTTTTTTCTTTTTCAGCTGAAAGTAAACAGTCCTGTAAGCATTTGTTTGGAAATAGCTTTACAGTGCTCAGCATCCATGGTTTTCAGATAAGTGCTGAAATTAGATGCCAATAAAATAAACTTGGACAGCTAGGAAATTGAGGGGGAAAACCAGATAAATTATTTGTTTAAGTCCACTCTTACAGTCAGTCAGTTTTTAAGTGTGGATCACTATATTTTGGTCCCGCGATCTGACTGGTAGGATGTGAAACTTTTGTGAAGATTCTGAGCCAGGTGCCCTTGTCCTGGAGCTTTAAATGCTTGGCATTTCTCTGTATTGGGCACTGGGTGTCATGTGAAAATAAGACTCTTTTGTATTTCTGATTGGATAGAAATATAACTAAAATTATGCTGAAGACACCTTTAAAATTGCATTTAAATGCAGTTATTTGCTATGAAATACTGGAATTGTGGAGAATGAAATGCTAAATATTTTGTTATGGTGCTTAAAAGCAATAAAGGAAACAATACCAAAATAAAATCAAGAGATGAAGCATCAAATCTAAGTTGGAGTAGATAATGTACTCTAGCCTGGGGTGTAGGACTGCTCCAGGAGGCTATATTTGGAACTTGATGGTCTTGATGACCTCATTGGAGAGAGAATGTTGCAAAACAGAAAAAGCAGTACTGAGGGCACGCTGATCTTACTTAGTCAGATATAAATACACAGAGATATAGTAGAGGAGCTGAATCTGTGTTTGGGGGAAATAGAAAGAAGGCCTTGTGAATGAAAAGGTATGATGCTTATCCCTGGTCCTCCATGCGTACTGCCATGTTTCTTCATTTCAGGTGTGTGTCCTGTGATAGGCCTGGGTTGTCTTGTTAATGGGGCACCAGAAGGGAGTTAGATGCTCAGTGGAGATCAGATCTACTCTTGTTCCTAAAACAGATTATTAGGAGCACCAAAGAGAACTGAGGCCAAGGGCAGTGACCTCTTGAAATCTGCTGTAAAATACAGCTAGCAGGGTGGGGAGAAGGGCCATTGTTTTGCAAAACTGGCACTTGTATTATTTCCTTCTCGTTTTCTCAGTGGGGAGGTTTTAAATTTCCATCAGTTTTTCAATCATCTGAAGTACTGGCATGTGTACAGAGGGGTTTTTATTTGGTTTTCCCTGCCCTAAATTGCTTGTTCTGATGTATAATGATGCTGTAAAATGATTAGTAGCAATAATGCTGTCTTGAAAGATCCTGTAAGCCTGGCTTTATTTAGAATACATCCATCATGGGTGATATTAACATTCTCCAGTTCTGTCTGCAATATAGAAGAATCTGCTGTGCAGCAGCCCCAAGTTATCGGTATCATTATGGGCAAAATACAAGCATCACCCTTTTTTGTACTCTGCAACGTGGAGCTTCCTAGATTGCGATTTGTAAGGTCACTGATAGTTCATGGAGAGCTAGCTAGCTGTTCCTGTAAGATCAGCTCCTCCTCCTTATTTTCAGCAAGAATACTATATACATACAGCTGTATTTATTTTAGATACTTCCTTAACATCGCTACACAAGCAACTGCTATATCTGTAGCACTGTCATCTGATCATCCATAAGAGGAGTGACTGAAGGACTGTGAAAGAAGAAAAGGAACAGAATTGTTCCTAATGATACAACAGCTGGGTCCAGAAGGGGAACCTTTCCACTAAAAATGTGCACCGCGCTTAGAAAAAATACTAAACCCCTTATTCTTATCCTAGTCAAAGATCAATCTCTTAATCTTTTTGACAGCAGAAACTGGCTAATCAGCTGAATAAAATTTAAAGCCACTGAACCACTGGCAGGAGTAAGACCTGGGAATAATTTGGTTTGGATGTTCTCGATTGTCCAGAAAAGCTTCCCCTTCTTCCTTTTTGACAAGAATTTGTCATTTCTTCCCCTAGAACTAGAAGAGAACAGAACTATGGCAAAAGATTGTTCTGGGGTTAATTTACAAGTTAAACATGCGGAAAACTGGGCATAAAAAATCATGCAAGACTTTTTGGTCATACGGATCTTTGAGGTCTGTTTTTTAGGGCAGTTTTGCATAACCAATGGGAGCCTGAAACGTTAGGCTATTAGCCTGTGATCTGAGAGAGGCTCTTCCACTTTCCTGCTTGTAACATTTTTAATCCAGTTTTTAGGAGATGATGAATTTTGAATTGGCATTATCTTCCCCCCCACCCCCCCGGCCCTTAGCAGAGCTGCATTTGATCTGAGCTGTCACATATAGTTCAGATAGAAAACCTGTTGCAGTGTTGCACTGAAGCCTGATTGCATCACCGGTGGACCTGTCTGAGCTGGCTCATATAGTGAGGACATGGTGTCACTGATTTCATCATTGAGAGAGTTTCTTAAATGCCCTTAGGTCCTGATGAACTTGCACAGACTGTGTTATTTGTTTCTTCACAACACTGTTACCTTAGTTCAGGTATGCTGAACGCAACTCCTGTTTGCAGCACGGATGCAGCCTTTTTGAGTTTCATTAAGACAGCTGGTTAATGGCAGAAGCTTTATTTTGTACTTTGGTGTTTAGGGACTGTTTGGTTGGCCTTGTTGCCTCAAGTAGCAAAGGCATGTCTGTATACATGAGTTTGTGGTAAGTTTAAATATAACTGTCAATTAACTTAAGAAGGCACGTTATCAAGAGATAAAGAGGAGGGATGATTTACTTGCTAAAAATTGTATTGTAGATTAAGCACAACTTTATAAGTATCAGTCTTAAAGTGACCTTGGGAGCCATGTAAAATTTCACCGGCGTCATCATCTATTTGATGTTAATGGCACAATTAGGTACTGAGGGGAATCGGTTGCAGTGTTTGCTAAGAACGTGAAGGAAGCAATGGAGCATTCTGAGCTACAGACTACGCTGGACAGGTTGCTGTGGGCTGGCTGATCTTCTCAGTAAGCCATAGGGAGAAGCAAAACTGAAATTCAAGCCTGCTCTGGAAGTTTTCTGAACTCATCATCATTTTTAGAAGATTTATGAGAGTTCTAGTTTCAGAAGGAGAATGTGCTGCAGATATCTTAAGGGAATGGCTAACAGCTTGTAACAAATCTCTCTACAGAGTGAGTGCTCATTTGACCTAGGCAGTAGAAAAAGGCTACAGACAACTTCAGGGTATTCATTAACCGTTTTACTTTCATAGACTGGGTGATGCATTTCTTTCAGAGTTGAAACCGCATAACTCTTGAATCTGTCTACAGTTGCAGCAATCAAGTTTTAAAATACAGCTATATGAGGGAGAGATGAAGATGAACCCACATAAGTCTGTAAATGTTCAACCTCTCCTTAGCCCCAAGAACTGAAGCATTCATTAGCCTCTTGTACCCTTAGGAAACAAGTAAAGAGTGTCTTACTTTTGCGAGTTTGTGCAGAGCATAGATTTTATGTTCTTACAGAGGCTGAAATCCCATTTCCAAATAGGTAGATGAGTCTGCTGAGACATGGATAACAGAGCATGGAATTAGCAGGAACACAGGTGAGCAGAGATGCTCTGAACTCTCATGCAATTACAGCCAGCAAGACTTGTTTCTTTAGAGAGTAGAAAGATGATGACTACGATTACTGAGGGAGATTGTATCACTTCATAGTTAATTTAATGTTTCTGATAGCTCTTGTTACAAGTATCACAGTGTGTGTTGTAATTGAGAATAGATGGTGTAAGTTGTAATGGATTTAGATAGTGCTTCATTCAGCCTGGTGTATAGTAATGATATTATTTTATCTTATTCTAAGCTGACTTAATGCATTTCAGCTTAAGCAAACTCCAGTTCTTCAAAAAGCCACAACCTTCTTGGTTTATGTATATCTCTTTTGACTGCTAGGAACCAGAAATGTATTAACAGTGCAGGGCAAACACTCTGTATCTATTACAACAGGCATTGCGCATTTGCGATGTCCTAGCAAGCTTCAGGCTTCAGAGTACTGCTGTGTCTCCCAGTAAGAGCAGAAAGTAGTTTTGATACCTGTTTCACCTATTCCAGAAGGAAGTCAGAGGTAAAATTGTAGATGGTGGAGAGTAAGTTTTCCACCTTTTGCTACTGCTTGTCATCCTTTATACCTGCACAATTTGTTGAAAGAGCAGATGGAAAATCTTGAATGGGAATAGTAGGCGTTTGCAAAGCATAAATGACGCACATTGCAGTGCTGAGAAGCCATGGGGTTTTTTGTTTGTTTTCTTCCTTTTCATTCAAACAAGTAGAATGATGAAATGACAATTTACTTCTGTTTGTCCACCTCCAAAATTGATTGATCTCAAAACGTGTTTTGCAGAGGTGGATCTCTAGCTCTGCTGTGGGGCAGAGGAGAAGAAATTGCAAAGTGTATCTGGTGAGTCCCCTTCATAATAGGAAATAGTGTAAACAGGTTTCAAAAAATGCAGTTAGGTACCTAATGGAGCTTTTCAAATTACCTTAAAAAATACATCAGATAACTTCAGCTCTCCCATCGAGAGCACGTGGGAGTTGGACAATTTAAGTTGCATGGTGTCCTTGTAAATGGTGTAAAGGTGTGTAATTACAGACATCAAATATCTTTGTAAACTTGGCTGTAGGTCTCTTAAACTTTATTACTGATGTGGTTTAATTTTATGTTATTCTTTTCTTGCCAAAGCAAATGGCTTCCCAGGTTTTTGGAAGGAGACTAGAAAATGGCTTGAGTTGAGTATTTCTAAGGTGTGTTAGTGAATTTACTACATCTTTCCTTAGATACCTGGAACCTTTTTCTTTTCTCCACTGCGAAGGCCCTTTTTACAGTTTCTGTCAGCATTCCCAGTTCAACTGAATAATTTACCCTTTTAAACTGACAGCAGCTGTCATTATGAAAATTGCAGGGCCAAGTTTGACAGTATTCACACAATGGGGGAACTTAAACTTTTAACAGGCTTCGAGAAAGCCCAGACTTTTCAGCACATCTTGTCAGTCAGTACATGAGCTCATCTCTTCCTTGTGAAAAGTTGGCAGATTAGAAGATTATATCTGACAGATCTGAAACAGCACTGATGACATCCTCCAACAATAATATCTCTGTGAGGGGTGGGGGGAAGAGGGGAAAATGGTATAATGAAAAAATTGTTTAAAATGGGGTAGGCACTTTACAAATTGAAGGATGCTCAGTGTTCGTGGCTATCTGTTTATAATTAATTCCTCTTCTGTGGGCTAAATATTCACAGTTCTTAATTATCCAGAGATTTACTGCTCACTCTCTGCAAAAGAGCGTTCCTCAGGTTTTAAGGCTTCTTGTTGTTGAAGAAGTTGTGTCCTTTCATATTCATTAGCAGCTAGTATTATGATTAAGGATTAATGGTGGCACACGTCTAAGGCAAGTGTAACACAGCAGTAGGTACGCCTGGCATGTTCGAATTGTCTGACACTGTAAACAGTTGCTTAGCAAGTGAAGTCTTTCCACTTGGCAGAGTATGTGTGACTGCAGTGCCTCGCCATCCTAGTGGTTGTGCTTCAGGGTTTTTTTTTTTGCTTTTGGTGAGGTTAGTGTCACAGATACTCTTTTCTGTTCCGGTTTATTGAATTGGCTTACTGAAGATTGTGGAGTTGTTTGTTTATGTCTGTCATGAGGGTGGGGAGGACCAAGAACTGTAAAAGATTTCTACTCCCCGCTGTTGTTGTGTTTTTCCATCTAAAATACAAAGTATGGCCTGAATGAGGAATACAGTGCAAGGGGAGGTAAGAGGCACAAATTGCTTTAGTATTCTTGTCAGCATCTTTAAAGTTTATCCTTTCCCGTGTCATCTTGTTTCTTTTAGACTATCTTTAGCCTTGCTTCCCTTTCTGAGCCAGCAGAAGTACTTTTTTTGTTACTGCTGCTTACTGTTTAAGAGCACATCGGGGAAAAAAACCCCACTTTTTCTGACCATGTTCATGCTGGGGAATGAAGAGACTGCCATTAAGAAATGTGGCAAGTATTTGTGCCTTGTCTTGCAATATTCCTATAGTAATGCCCTTTCTAAAAAATCTGGTACTACCTCTCCTTGTTTTACTGCCGTGCCCAGTATAATCTTTCTCAAACTCAACAGTGATACAAGAAATCATTAAGGGACATGAATGTTAAGGATATTCCATGTTGGACCCCCTTTTTGTTACATCAAAGCTTAAAGAAAAGAATAGATTGTGTGGGTTATAAGTTGTGTAAGCCATATGTGAAAGCACAGAACACTACAAGCAGTGTCCACTGGGCCCAGACTAAGTGCACTAGAGCTCCTTTTGAGATCCCCTAACATTGTACAGGAAGAGGCATCTTATTTAAAATCCGTTAGTCTACATTCTGATGTGAGATACAGCAGTCATCAGGAAGCAGTAGATACATCTCCTGAAAACTTAACTGCTCCCACATACTAGCAGCAGGTTAAAATAACTGTCCGTACTGTTTCAGTTGCAGTAACTAGTATTTTAGAAGGTGGAGCCAAGGCTTTCTCTTCTGCCAAGATGGAGTGAGATAGAAGAGTTGACTCCGCTTTGTCCTTTTTGTGCAAGTCTCTGTTACTTCTTTATTTTGTTCTGTACCTAGCACACCACGGACTGACCTAAATCCACACCTCCATCCCCAAGAACTATGAATGTGTAGTCCAATAGCTGGCATTCTCTGCAGGCTATGAGCATTTGTTACACGGACAGGTTAGAATTAGGTATTCTGTTTGCCTTGCTTGTAAAACAAATTCATCCCTTTCAACTGAACATAAACCAAATATGTTTTATATTTATGGAGCAAACTTACAGAGGAAAAAAAAAATCCCACCTAACCAGACTGATGTTCTCATAAATAGTGAAATGAATGGATTACAAATGCTAAAATCAAATTATTTCATCTCAACAAAACCACATGTCCAGATATTCTCAGAATGAAATGGGAAACCTTGAACAAAACATTCTGACTTATAAAGTCGCTCTGCCAGTACAGATGTGTTTCCATGAAAAGTTTTCAATTTTAATGAAATTGTACAGTCGGACAGAAAACTGTTCCCTGAAACGTGTGCTGATCCTCACTCAGTAGTGAAGGCTCTTAAGAGCCAGAATTTGGATACTTTTAATATTTTTCTTTCAAGCGCGTAGTGTAAAAACTCAAACTGCCACCTTCAGTTTAGCAGTTGCAGATAAAAATCCTTTCAATAAGAAGGAAAAAGGTTACTGAATCTGCCCAAGGTCTGCATGCTTCGTATCAGGTGCACTAATGAAACCAATTATGCTGATGATTTTGCTGACTATTAGTTACCTTTTTCCCATGAGACAGAAGAAACTGCCTGATCATATCGTGGCTGCTTCCCATAACGATCAACCTTCTTCTTATTGGGGTGAATGGAAGAGGAAAGTTTCTCATCCTTGAAAATTACATTAACGTATCAATTGTTTTTCTCAATTTTATTCTGAAAAAAAATCCATATTCAGTGCAGAACGGTTCTAAAGTGCAAAGCTCATCAATTATTCAGGCTATTTGTGCACGTTTTAAAGTCAGAGATGTTATGTGGCTTCCTTTCCTTCAAGAGAAATTGAAAAGAGAATTAACATGAGTAGAACATCTCACTGAGGTTGTGGTTTAGGTTGTTTGGGTTTGGTGTGTGTGTTTCCTCCAACCCCCTTTCCAGATGTCAGTGATGGGGAGACTTGTTACGAACAGACAAAGGAAGAGGACTGGAACCCGTGGGTTTAGATAGTCTTGCTCTATCTGATGTTTGACCCAGTGAGCAGAGCACAAAACTGGGATGCAGCAGATAGCAACTGTATTCCCAGCTCAGGTTGGATTTTCATTGCTCAAATGATTTTATCTTCTCCTATTTCTCTCTTTGTAAGCTGGTAATAAGACTTTCCTGTTGTAAAGATGTTAAGGGAGTAACGAATGCTGATATCGGGTACTTGGGTACAATACTGATGAGGGCCAACACAGTTCCCTCCTCCGATGGGCTGTGCTTTTCAGTTGTGTGTCCAGACAGCTGTGTTGTGCAGAGCGTCAGCCCTTGCTAGCGTCATTGTGGTACATCTTCCATATTTCACACATTCAGGTGAGAAGCATTGTGTAACAGAGTCTGATTTTAGATCCTATAAAAGCATTGCCCTAAGGAGAGTAGATGGAAAGGTGATTTCAGTGTCCTGAAGATTGTTGAGGAAGAATTTGTAGCAAGGACAGTTGTTTTGGTGTTCATATTTATTTGGGATGGCTATCATGGTAGTATTTGGACAGCCCAGTGATCAGAACAGCTAGAGTCTGGGCTGGGGACAGGTTGAGCAAGCGTCCTTCCAAGAAATCAATCGGTATGGACAGAATCAAAAGCAAGTAACTCTTACCTACTACCAGCATTGTAAAGTGGCAGCTGTTAGGAACAATTTGTGTTGCTATCATGAAGTGATGAGGGTGCTCAGCACGTTGCAGGAGGTATTCATTATCCAACTGCACTGGACTTGAAGTGATTAAGATCGTGTTATGTATTTTAGAATTATCGTGGCAATTCAGATGGCTCTGTCTTGGGTAATTGTGTTTGTTTCTTTATGTTAAATTTACAACCACTTTTATGCCTTCTCCCCATGTGCTTGCAGATTTTCCATGGCAATTTGCAAAATAACCCTGATTGCTCTTTCAAAACTCCTTTCAACACGCTGTCTGCAAAAAAGTCTATAGTGGCATTTGGGCAGTGCTTGGAGCTGACAGTTCGCCGTGCAGACTAATGCTGCTTCACCAATATGCACGTGTTTTCTGTCTTCTTCAGTCTAACCATTAGCTTGAGAAATTGTCTTTATCAGGAACGTTTGTTTGTGTTGGTGCATTACCGAAAGGTACCTTGATCGTCTTATAACTGCTCTAGTAATATACGTAGTCGTTTGCTAAATGCTGCAAAATTGTTCACATTTATTTGTAAATAATCCCCAGACTATGTGTCTGATTTATTTCTGGAGGTTAAGTCAAGTGACGGCTGCACGCTCTCTTGTTGCCGTAACCACTGCATTACGGTCTCCCTGTCCATCCCGAGTTACAAAGAGAAAATGTTCTCTTCAGAATGCTACCAGTGTATTGCACAATATGACAGTCCCTTTGGCCCTCTGAGTGATGAATGGCTCTACTTAGACTGTATTGTATTTGGTTTAATTTCAGTGGACACACATGATTCATTCTGTTTTGTGCTGCAGAGTCCCTGCAGCACATAAGGTATCTGAGAGTTTCATTTTGGCAAGTTGGTAATTGCCTGCCCTCAGTATGTTTATTATAGTATTGGTCCATGTCGGTTTGCGGGGAGAGGAAGGGTAGGGAAGGAAATCATGAGCATGACTGAAATGAAAATGTGGGATTAAAAAAAAAAAAAAATGGTACGAGAGTTTCAAGTAATTCACACCTTTGATGAGGCCAGAAAGGAGCACCAGAAACTAGCAGTAACCCAGCATTGCTAGCTGTAGTGCTGGGTGCTGAATTCTTTTAAAAATCTAGCCACTAGTACTTTGTTGGAGGTATTTCATTTGAATGTTTAGGAGTTTCTTCTGGGTTTTTTACTTTATGTGTATGTTGCGGGGTGGTTGTTGTTTTTAAACCAGGTCATGTTTGGTGACCCAGAAATACCACTTTCCCTGCCACCCTTCTTCTGTCCCTCCCCTCTTGTGCCAAAGCCCCAAATTTGTTTTATTTTTCTCCCTTTGTTGCCTGGTAGGCTGACTCCAGATGCTTGTATTTCCGCTTCTGCTTGGCTGACAGGGTAAACCCAAATATGTAGTATTTTACATGTGTAAAGCTAATATGGTGACAAGAAATCAATCTTGGTAATAAAATTAGCTGGGTCTTTCGGTTACTCTTTTACACAGCTGAAGACCGTATCATCTGCATTAGGGCAGTTTTACAGCCTAATTTTTTAATGGAGTGTAAACCAGCGTTAATCAAGTGGATAGGGGGGAAGATATTGAGCATAAATCCCCTAAACCTGGAATGGCTTTCTGTGCATCTAACCACCTAGACGGTACGAAACGCTGACAAATTAAATTTTGTACTGGATGTAGTACTTGTCAGTCAGCTCAGAGAACAATTGCTGATACTCTCCTTGCATTATTCAGTAAAAATATCATGAAGGAGAAGAGTTAAATGTCTGAAGGTCTACTGGCTCAGCACTCCTGTAAGAACATTCATACGATTATATGACATTTTGGGGCACATTTGTTAATCCTATCTGCTGTAAGACTCTGCGGGGTGATTTTGTTGTTGTTTTTAATACAATGTGCCTTCCTTGCGTATCAAAATGAAGTCATCACTTGATGACTTTTACAGTATTAAGGGCTCAAGAGGAATTAACAGCAGGGTATCTGATGTTGAGTTGGCTGTGGTGTAAGAATGCTGTCCTGTACTGGAAGTCAGACTCATGCAGATAATGCAGAAGGGACAGTGATGATCGGCTTGTTAGATTAGGAGTTTAAAAAATCTGGAAAGGGAAAGCATATTAGTGGGCTACTTTTCCTTGATGATATTGGCAACCTTCCCTTTACTTGAATGGGTATAAAGTTGGATGCATTTATTCATCCTGGTATGATTTATGGAATACAGTAAGCTGTGTGATGGCCTCTCTTCACTACTGACTCATCTGCTGACATTGAGAAATCCTTTTGCGCACTTAAAATATAGGTGATAATTCTTACCTACTTCATAAAATAATCCAGAAACTTAATTCAGTTAGGGCTGGACAGTGCTCCCGAAGAGTGATTTCATAGTAGCAGAAGATAGAAAAAGATGTTCTCATGAGTTTTCCATTATTTCTGATCTCTAATGGGCAAGGCTTTTGCAGTGTTTTGAAAATTTCTGTTGTTGGTATGTGCTTTTGATCTTTGTTTGACAGATTACATTTTTTAGAGTTTCTCCTATACATACTTTACAGTTTCTCCTCTTTTGTGATTGATGCCACGTGTCATGGGGGTTGATGGTTGAACAACAGAATTCTTTCTTTTTATTCTACCTTGCCACATACTTGAAGATTTTGTGTGTGCATGGTCTTTTGTTTTCTCTCTCTTTTGATTACACATGGTTCCAGGTTTGCTTAGGCTAACTCTCCCTTCTGGAGGGGAAAAAAACCCCCAAACAAACCCCAAACATTCCAGAATAGACTATGACCCATTTTTCTCATTAAAAAAGCCCATTTAATTTCAGGGACTTTATTTCATCTCATGTTGCACACTCTGTTTCTACCTGTTCGCTGTCTTGCATTAGACCTTATCACTCATTGGGCTCCCTTTTCGTGGAGAACTTAATGGACACAAGTGAACAGCATGGAAGGAAGCGAGCCCTGATTTTCTTTTTTTGTTAAAGTTCACTCATCAGGGTAGACAGCTTGCTTCCAAGCCAGGGCATATAAAGTGTGTTTGTTCTGGGGCCAGTTAAGCATTTTCCACTTAATATGGGGATTTTTTTAATTTTTGAAGTATTCTATTTTCACAAAAAACTACAGGTAAAAATAACTCCTCTGAGAAAATAAAATGATGAATCGATGAACTTCTTGATAAATCTTTCCACATAAGTGTAGGGTTTACTGCTAGAGAAATTTTGACAAAAGTCAGAACGATACACAGAAGGGGTAAAGAACTAGGTGCCTGGGGGATCTCTATTTTGAATATGCTATATTTTGCCTTTGGCTGTGTTATGAATTGGATGTCAGTTGTCGACCAATATAAGCTTTTAATAGTTAAATGCTGCCTTTGTCTGTGGGGACAAAAATGAACTTCTTAAATCAAGAGGGTAATTAATTTTCCTGACAAGCTTTCAAAATGCTCGATTGAGATTTTCACCCTCATATATATGATTTGACAGTTTGCATTTGCCTTTTCCCACCCTCTCGTGAAAACTGCATGCCTTGCTGAATCGTATTGTTAACATGTACAAATCCCCGTAACACCAAGAAATGAGATTGTGGTTTAATGTGCAATAAAAACTTTGGAAACTACTCCTTCAAATGCTTCCAGAGCTTGGCAGTGCATCTATATATATCTGCTTTATGCATAAAGTTTCAAAATCTCACTGGAAAAGGTCCTTTATTCGAAAACCTGTCGTTAAGCTCTAAAGCCAAGGAAACTGCATAATGTTTTTGATGTGATGATGACAATGTTTGAAATTGGAAGCACTGGGAGAAATGGAGGCCCTGGACAGTAACTGCAGTGTTGGCCCTTTGCTTCTCCTACCTGCTTACTGGATGACTTTGTAGCTCGACGTCGCTCCTGTTCCCCATAGTACCTCCTAAAACACAACTTCAGTGATGGTGCCTTTGCACCGAGGGTATTCCAAGCCACTCGTCTGAATAAACCTACAGTTCTGAAATATGGCCATGTGTTTGGGGGTTAACTTGAAAGCCAGTAAAATGCTGCTGTTGTGTATCAGCAGAAAATGTGGCCCTGAGGACATTTTGGCTGAATGCTTCTATTTTGTGGTGTATAGTTCCCCATGAGCCAAATTAATTTACTGACTAATAAATTTATGTGAAAATTGAGACTGAGAAAGTTTTGTTTCTAGTTCTGCCATTGCCCTTCTGTGTTAACTTCTAGGAAATTACTTACCTTCTGTGTGCAAAATATATCCATTTAGAAAAGGTCAAAAGTAGGTGGTCAGTGGATCACCCTCTGGCTCGGTTTACCTATTACTGTGTTAAAGATCTGGGGTAGTTTAGCCAGACTTACTGTTGAATATCAGTGTTGATTTCCGTTCTTGCAATCTGTCTTATTTTAACACTATTCTCAGGAGCTAGGAGTAGAATGGCGTAATATGGGCTGAATGCAATAAAGATGGCACTGTTTTTTCATAATTGAGTTCAGACTAGTTGGGAGCCAAGTTACATTAGATATATTGTAAAATAGCCTAATAAAAATGACTTATTTAATGAGAGTAGGGAGTAATTAAGTTGTTTAATTTAAGGATGGAAATCTCACTACAAAATTAATTGTTATTTTTATGTTTCATTAGTCATTAAACGTATGACAACAGTTTTTCATGGAAAAAAAAAAGGCATGTCAAAATATGCTGTGCAGAAGTACAGGGAAAAAGTGATCAGGATGTTACAATAAAATAGGGACTTCTGTGAAGTAGAAACTTTCTGAGTCCTATAGAAAATATCAGGAGGAAGAGAACTGGTTTCTACAGAAATGTGATTCCGGTGCTGCCTTCCCACAACACCCGCAGTAGCTCTAGCTTTGATTTTAGGAAAGAAGCATTTGAGTTCTGAATACAGTCGGGCAAGTGTCTTAATTACAAGTATGAGGTGTGACATGGGGACATCAGCTGTAGGTATGGCATGTGCTCTACAGTACTACGTAATGTAGTATTCTGCCTGCCTCAGTAAAGAGAGATTCATGGGAGGGGATAGGAGCATGTCATTGGTCACTGAAGTAGATGATCTTTTCTATTACAGGTATTTTACAGCATGCATATGCATCTTGAAAGATCAATATAGAGACAGGATTTTGTGATGGACTGTGCTAGTACCCTCTGAATGGCGGCCACTGATTTTCTTTTGTATTGGAGGAATGACTGAGATTTATGATAAGTGGCTTCAGGCAGGTGCCGTCCTGTTTGTTAGCCTGTATGGATATCTGTAACAGTTTTTCTTGTAGTTACAACTACTGTAAAACCACAAGAGTCCATATTCTGTCCCCTGTGCCAAACGACTAAGGTTCACGTCTCGCTATTTATAGAAATTGCGTCACTGTACACGTGGGCCTTTGTCAAGGCAAGGCTCTTTTGATCTGAGAGCATTGCTGAGGGAGCTAAAGCAGTCCAGTGACTAGAATTGTAAAGCAGAATCAGGGCTTTGATCATTGACTTGCTGTGTAATTGTGTCACTTATCTCGGTTGTGCTAAAGGTGCCTACTTTTGAAATCCAAGAATTGGTATTCGCAATTGCCCGGCACAATTGTTAAGTCTAAACAAAACTAAAAGTCACTAGAACATAACTGCTGCTGCCTTCTGCACATTAAAAATGCAACTGAGTGCTGCAAAGAGCAGCTAATATGATTTATTTGTAGTCTCAAATGAAGACCTCATATCCGAAGAGCACTTACCATAGCAGTGGTTTGAATTCTAAAACCAAGCAGTCTTGCGCAGCAAGCCTTTAAGCTTCTGCTTAGCACACGCTGTTCAGATGGCACTGTACAGCACTCAAAATACGCAGCTACTAACTGGTTAACTGAATTTATTTCCTTTCTCCAGAGGGCTCCTATTTCAACGTCCCGTGAAGTGACCGAAGTTACATTTCCAATAATTGAGTTTGGCAAAAGGAGAATCTAGGATTTCATGCAGCCTTCACAGACTCAGACTGGGTTCTGAGACTACCAAGGTTTAGTTTTGTTGTTTTGTCTTGTCTTTCCCAACAGCAGTGGGAACTTACATAATTGCCGGAGATGAAATCACTTGGTGAAGTGATTCATCTGTCAGGTAATCTGGAGGGCTGTGAATTAAGTTACCTTATGATTTGTGATAGAGCGCTTGCACCGAGCACTGTTTTCAGCCACAGGGCTGAAGTGCAGCTAATAGTATGTTACGGCCGAACCATGTATTACCTCAGTGGCATTTTCTGCATAACTGTTTGAAAGAAGTTCTGTTCTGAGGGAGGATTTGATGGACTGGCATGAAGCAAATGACGTTGAAATTAATTATCACCAAGTGGTGGTGTTCGTGTATTTTACATCTGCGCAGTCCTGCACAAAGGACACTTGAGGGTCATGCCTGGAATTCGCCAGGTGAGTTTTAATGGCCTTTTCAGTGCAGTAAATGTCAGTAACATAGATCAAAACCATGATTATAGTAAAGTAAGTATGGAAGAGAAATGTATGACTTCTCCCCTTCAGTTCCACTAGCTAATACCTCAGAATTATCTATGCTTTTATTGACAGTTTTCATTCCCTTTCCTCCCTCCCCCATTACTGATAAGTAATACGGTAGTCATCATAACAAAATAGCTCAGGTTAGTTTCATATTAATATTACCATTTTACTGCCTAGGACACTTTACATATGTAGACTACATACCTTGCTTTTATTTATTCCTCTTCTGTCCATTTTCATTCTAAGCCTGTGGCTATTTAAGCTCCCAAATTTTTAAGGAAATAAATTGTATGTGACAGTCCATGTGTACTGCATTTGGTAGCAAGGAGCTACATATTCAGTGAGGGACTCGGGAACTTAGCGTTAAACTAACAGATAAGATAGGATTATTTTGAAAGAGTAGTTCAGTCTTGATGCTCCTGGTGCACATTGCTAAGAATGTCTTCAGAGTGGGCAGAATGACTCAATCCCTTTGCTAAAAGGTATGGTATATTTAGGGGTCATGTGCCGCCTTAGTAATGTGTGAGTTGTCTCAGTCAAGCTGATTTGGATCATACGTATCTAATTAAAGGAAACTTAACACCCATGTGACTATCAGAAACTGATGGTTTGAAAAGATTGTGAGTGCTGTGACTGTCTAGCTTTTTCACTCTGGAATTTCATGGCGGCTGCTGCTGTGAATGTTGCTGGTACCAGTAATATCATAGTCCTGTTGTTTGAAGGTTGCTGGAATTTCAGCAGAAGTAGATACAGTCCATGAGGATTAAGTCTCGGTGATACTGATTGAGATATCTTCCATAGCAAGGAAGCATTCTAGCATGGGGTACATTCTAACGCTGTTGGCTGGAGGTTTTATTTCAGTCATACGTGACTCTGAGCAGACAATGATCAAGAACTGAGTCTGCCTCCTGGTAGCTAACCTAAAAGGCAGGAAGGGGGGATAGAAGCAAGCAGTGTTAGTTCCCATGTTTTGGTGTCGAAGCACAAGTGAAAGCAGCACTGTGTTCCTAAGAGGCATTTCATTTGAAGCTTCTCTTGGCGTTCTCTCTGCTTCCCATTTCCATATGATCAGTCAAAATGACGCCTCTCTCACTGAATGGCCTTTCAACTCGATGTAAGGAGGTGGGTTTTTTTTGACAGAAGGTAGCAAGTTTATTTAGGTGATTGGTAGTATATTGTCAAAATACCTTTGTGGTTCCTCTCTCAGGTCGTCATAGAAAGAACATGGAGAGCCTAAGGTGGCTTCTTGGAATACCAGTGAGTGAGGTGAGGTGTAGGGTATTATTTTCTTGTCCTGGTGATGAATTCTTAACATGTACTGTGAAGCAAATGATGCATGTATTTTTCTATGAGTTCCAGATATATCCTTACTTGTGTCATAATTCTGACACTTGCTATTTTGCAGGGGGGAAAGACATGATCTATAATTAGCCGTACAGTGTGGACACCTGCTGGAATGGAGAGCCCTTTAGGAGAAACGTGGTTTTGTTCGTAGTTTACTTTGATGCAGGCTGCAGATGAGTCAGTATAAATTGCTTAGGTTTCCATATGATTTGTGAATATCGGGATGTTATGTATGTAAAACTGAAATACGTGTGTGGTGTTCTTAGTTTTTATGTTACTCTTTCTTACAAACATTGAAAACCTTTTGTCTACAAAGGCTGAAACAAGTTCGGATCTTTTTTCCCCAAAGTAGCAGGTGTGTTCTTGTTCCTCTGTTAGAGGAAAATTAAATTTGAAACAGCAGCATTTCCCTGGGAGGGAAATTCCATCTTCTGGGGGCAGCTGTAATACTGGCTGGTACATGTTTTCGTATATTCTCAGGTCTGTTTTTTACCTCCCGACTCAGGTCTCGTATCGTGAATGTAACTGTTCTGGGTCAAGGAATCGGCTTTCTGACCTGTCCATATAATATCTATGGATCCTGATGTGCAAATGGAGGCTGAGACACTGATGAAATGTAACTGCTAAACAAGCAGTGAAGGTGTTATGATCTAAGTGCTGAGCTAGACCCATGTGAAATGGCTGATGTAAACAAATTTGACTAGTGTTTGACTGAAGAAGGACTTTGCTCTAAAATTTTGGTTTTTTCAAAGTGTTCCGTTACACAGTGAGGCACAACAGCAAGCAGATTCTTCGTAAGATAAATATAGTCTGTAGACATAAACCTCTGTAGATGTAAACCAGCTAAGTTCCTCATACAGGGTGGACTGGAAATTCTTTACAGCAGAAATGGATCAAGTTTGGTAGAAAGGTCAAGTTGTCAGGATTTTGTATTGTTCCTAAGTGAGCAGTTATTTTATTACTTAGATTTTCTGTGTACTCATGATTTAAGTTGTTAATGTTGTACGGAAAGTAGGAATGGTCAAGCTGTGAAAAGAGGCAGCTGGTAGGCCGTGGAGCAGCAATAAGAAAAAAACAGGAAAGAATTAGGTAGGGAAGAAGAGACAGATGACGATGCAGAGTTAAAGAAGTTGTATCAGCTCTGTTAAATTCTGACTTCTACTCGATTCTGTTCCATTCTGTCAGCTCATGCTATCGTCATTAGGGAGCCAAAGGAAACCCTAGGAGTGTGACTGAGACTTTTGCCTTCTATCCTGTTGTTCTGTCACTTCAGTTACAGCCTCCCTCACCTCACCCTCTTCTTCAGTTCCAGGGCTGGAGCTTTTACAACAAGGCTCTGAGCAGCTTGAGTTTCTGACTTTGTCTCCCTCACCTAACAAAGATCGTAACTTCCCTGGAATCTCTACAACAAGCGGACTTTAAGGGGGCAGCATTGCCAAACAGATTGTTGCTTACACGCTCCTTTAAAAGAAACCTCTTATTTCTGTATGCAAAGGCATACCTAAATCATGGTGTGCAAATCTTTTCTAACCAGTTTTCTCAAGTGTGCATTTAGCAAATCAAGGCATGGATGAGCCCTGCTGTTCTCACATATTCTATTCCCCAGCCACCTCTAATGTTTTCCTCAGCATACAATAGCGGCAGTACCATCTTTCCTACCGGTATCTCCATTTCTTCTTGATAAGTATCCTCCAAAAATATCCCCACTTCTGTGGATTGTTACTATTCCCCAGTGGCAGACTCCCTCTGCACAGTTTTTAATGTAAAGAATCGGATGATTAAATATTTGACAAGTGTATTCAGCACTGAAATACTAATAAATTGCATTATCTCTTGGGGCGGAGGGTTATTTTTTTTGTCACTTGAACAGCAGAATAGAGTAATGATGCTTTTGGAGGTGTGTGGGCAGAAAAGGTACAGTTTTGCTCTATATGAATGCAAGCAAGTCCTCCTTCCTTTTCAGTGAGACTTTAATATAATTTGCAACTGTTGTTAACCTGCTATACTCCCCCCCCCCCCCCCCCCAATTCAGTATCTGTGTATGAGCCTCATGCTTTTAAAATTACGATTTTTATCATTGAGCAAACTTGAATTCCAGGTTCATTATAGCAAGAAAAATAAATCTTTACATTGATATCAAAGGCATCTCTGGTCCTGCTTTCTAGTTTCTGAGAGAAATTAACTTATTTTGGAATTCAAAGTATAAATCTACTTTCTCTGCTCCCATTCTTCCAGTGTGACAAGTGTGTTCATTGTTCTGGTCTGGTTTTCTGCTACTCCCATCGCTGTGGTTATCTGAACACCTGATGTGTGGTGCAGAAGAGAATTGGCGCTCTCTTTTCTTAACTGATGCAGCTCAGCAGAACTAAGCTAGCTATGTTGGCATGTGTGATTCAAGGAGAAGGCATATATATTCTGATTATGAAGCAGCGGTGCTTCCATGGGGTTTACTCTTTCGAGACTGGGTTAGCTGTTGTCCCATACCTATGTCCCTGCTTCTACCAGTGCAAAGTGAAATTAAGATGTAATCATTTGACTTCGGTGCCTCACTCTGCCTTTGTGCTGCTGTGAGTGAGTCAAAGTGCACATTAATGGTCATTCTGTCATTAAGGTGACAGTCAGCTGGGTTCTGTTCAGAGTTGCTATTGATTCCTTCTCTGACCTTGGGAAATTCATTTAGTTTATCAGGTTTTCACATTTGCAAAACAGAGCAGTACTTCGTTAGGATGCCAGGTTAGCTACTCTGCATGAATTTGAGAGCTTTGGCTTACTGAACCATACTAACGGTCTCTAATGTGCTATCATACAAAACTCCACTAAAGCTTCAGAAATATGAACTTAACTACGCCTTTGTGAGGACACGCAGGTCAGACTGTACAGAACAAGATGCAGGATCAGCGTCTAAAAGTAGGAACGTGAGAGTGCCAGAAATGAATATGCATTATCGATGGGATGGTGGCGGTGTCATCGTGGCAGGCGTGACACACTAATCTGGGCTGTTCAGTTGCATCTCTGAGCATTAATGCATTAATTGTAATCACAGTTGTTTCCAGCAAACCCGCTTGCATGTGCCCACAAGCCACAGTCATCCCCTACCTGTTAACAGCCTGAGCCCATTCCAGGATTACAGTAGCAGCAAGCAGGCTCCCTGGTCTGGGATGTGTTTGCTGCACAGATGTCTGGGAAACAGCCCAACTTAATTTGCTTCTAAGATCTAGCACCATAAAATGAATTCCTTCTGATAGCCTGGTTCTCTGATGTTACTGAGAACTGGAAACAACTGATTGTCTAGCTAGTATTTCATGGCTGCAAAGTAGCCAAGAGGGAGATCAAAATTACTGAGTGGGGGTCGGTGTTTTTAAGGGTGGGAAGAAGTGACTAGATTTTTCTAATTTTCCTGGGGATGAACAGTTCAGCTTTATTTAAAATGAAAATGAGCTCAACATTTCTTAAAATCCCTCTGTCAGAACTTCTAGACGAATGCTGGGGAGGCTTGAGATGGCTCTGTCACTAGGCATTGTTAGGTTTCAGTGGTAGTAGATATCCCTATCCACTTAGAGGATCCAACTTTTTACAGGTTCAGTGCAATGCACAAAGCATCAAATGCTTTTCTGTCAGGTTTTTTGCATTTGAGGGGAGCCCATTACTCCCTTGGTTTTGAGCAAAGCAAAGAGTAAGAGGCCTGATCTGTAAATCGCTTAGGTAAAATTATCCTCACACACTGCACTTGAAGTGAAATATAGACCATATTCTTTACAAAGAAAATAGCTACTCATTGCTCACCTAAACCATTTTAAAAAGTGAGTATGACAACTCCTCACTGTTTTATGACCCTTGTAGATCAGATTTGAATTATTTTAAAATACCAATTTATGACTACAGGTAGACTTTTCTGTATATCCTGATCAAATATATATTATAGCTGATTGGAAGCTTTTATTTAGAAGAGAGAGTGAGTGTCTGGAGCAAACTGAGTGGTATTTTTCTTTATGATGACTGAAGAGTTGAAAATTTGAGCTTCAAGGTGAAATTCTGCCTTTCTCTTTTTGTAGCAGATTATTTGTTTTGAAGTGAACAAGAAACACCACAGACAGGAATTTGGCCCTGCTGATTATGCATTTTCCTAACCTGTTTTGTAAGGCGAGTGACATTCACAGTAGCAGGAAATCTTTGGATGATTTAGGAACTTGATGCCACCTGAAAGTCCCCCTGCCATGGATATTTCATGTTAGCTAATCAGTTTGGTATGGGGAGGTAATATTTAAACTAGCAGAAAATCATTAGATGATTTACAAAAGGGTGAAAACACACAATGAGACCGTGAGGCTTCTTTTGGAACAGAAAATTATTTAATTATTCTTTGCCGTTCAAAACATTCATCTTGGTGAAAATTAAAATTATTGTGTCAGGCAGAAAATTGTGTTCCATGTTAATATTTGCTGTAAATGAACAAGTGGCAGAGTGTCAGTTGGTTTCTCTGTTGGACTGAAAAAATGAAATATGTTCTGTGGTCTTTGTAATACACAGTAGTTTTTCAAAGCTAATAAGGAAATTCTATAAGCCTGCTCATGCTTTATATTTTAATTTATGGAAGTCTGTATCTTCGTCTAGTGGAATTATTCTCTTTTTCCTTTATCCCTCAGTGCTAGAATTCTTGCTTGGAAGTATTTGCATCTGTGTCAGATATGTATTGCCACAATGTCTTATCTTACTGGACAGATGACATTCTGTACTGTCATCTGTCTTCTGTGGAGAGCAAGGGACTTGAGTGGGTTTTCCTGCGTGTTGTCCTGGGGTTTTTTTGTACTTCGTGTGGCTGCCTACTCAGTGCAACAGGGATATAAAATGCACACTCCTTTATTGGTTTGCCAGCATTTTGTACTCATTCCACGTAGCACAGAAACAACGAGGGCGATAATAAAACTCCAGCTTCCTAAAAACCTGAAATGCTAGATGAATATGTATAAAGGATTTTTTTAAAAGAAAAATTAACTAAAATTCAGTAGAATCTGATCATGCCAGTCATAGAAATGAAAGAGACTGCACCAGACTGGATGCACAGTGGATTGTGCTTTTATCTAAACCTGTGGGACTTAATTTTGCTGCCATGCAATTGCCCATGGGATAGAGAGCAAGCGGGAATGTATAGTATGCCTAAGGACAGAACTTGTCTGGCAGTGGTAAAAATAAACAACTAGAAACCATTCACATACTCTTGTATTTCCTTTTTTTTCCTTTCATAAGCTGGTGTTTTGGAATTGTTTCTTCAGTAGCCCAGTGTTTACGCTTACAGTACTGAGCCAGATAATCAGCTGTCTCTCACAGATTTCTATGTGTATTTTATTAAAACCAGAAGGAACCTTCAGATAATCCAGTTTAGTCTCCTCTGTAACTGAAGTATTTCACTTGTTAATGCTAGATGGAACCCAGAGATCTCATTCAAGCCAATTCTGAGTTCTCGTACCGGAGCATCCAGTCAGTTACTTTCTTTCCCTTCGAAAGGAGATAAGACCGCAGGCTAAAGCTTAAACACAGCCAAATTCATGCTGAGGTGTTGGAGTATTGCTGTGAGTATCTCCCTTCCTCCCGCACAGTGGATGGAAGCAGGGCGAGAGGACGGGGGGTGAGGTCTCCAGCTGCCTGCAGTGCTCTAATCTCACCATTTGGGTAATCCATGGGAATGTTAAATGAGTGAAACCGTTACATTCTGCATGTTGTTTGACCTCAGCTCTGAGTCCTTTTTGCACACAACAAATCAAGGGTGTCCAGTGGGCAGGCAGGGGGAGGGAGGGAGGAGGGCATAGAAGGCAAACTAGATTAACGTTTGTGTTGTCCCATATGGCTTTCAGACCTTTATTTTGAATCCCTTTAAGGTGATCAAACTACTCCAGCTTAAAAGGGATGGAGATTAAAATGGTTTCTGCTCCTTTTGACCTTGTTACTTTATAATATATTATAACATAATATATAACATAAGTGATGCAGTACCGTCTGCTAAACTCGAGTTTTCAGGATAAATCTGATGATGCTGGAAGGAAAAGATGGATATAGACCCTTCCCCTGGTAAAGGAGTGAAATTTAACCTTTGCAAGGTTGAAAGGCATGCAGTTTTAAACTAGGAATCTAAATTGCAACACTTGATAGATAAATATCCTTTTGGGGAAAGCATGGCCCAGTTAATGGACTGGCATACTAGGATTAACGCCTACTCAGAGTTGAAGTACAGACTTAGAACCACTGGCAATGTTGTTGTCAACTATAGTTATCTTTGTTTCAAACCTTTAGTTACAATAACTTTTTCTTAATCAGGGGAGAGTATTTGCTTGATTACAGATCCAATATACTAGGCAGCCAGGAATAATGACATTAGTTAAATTTAACCAAGACGGCAATTTAATTAGCGTGCCACACCTGTTCTTCAGTATTTGTTTACTTGGTATTGTACTGGCGAATCTCTGGTCTTACTCATTCTCTCCCATTTTTTAAAATCCCTCTTTGCTGAGATAGCCTCAAACTTAGGTCCGTATAGCACCGTGCAAAGAGGACTCTTAACTCTGCTTGAATGAGGAGGAAGGATTGTTGTTGTTTTTTTTACTTTTGAACTTTATTTTCCTCCCCGATTATGCTATTGTATCGTATCAGGCTCTTCACTGACATTTGAAGCACCTTTATACAACCACATAGCATGTCCTATGGGGAATCTTTTTAGCCTAGCAGATCCTAGGGATGCTACTGTAATATTACTTTAATTCTACTATTAGCAGTTAGTTAACAACTAGGAAAATGGAGACTCCTCCTGTATCCAAGTACTCACATGTGTAATATGAGCAACTACATATTTCCTTGCTACCCTTTTCAGTTTAGATTTTTGTTGTAAACACAGGTAAGGGGTTATGTATATATGTACGTGTATAAGAGAAAGACATACTGAGGAGTATATTATGTGCATTTTAAGTCGTGAGTTTCACAGTAAGTGGGAGGATGCCTAATTATGCTCAGGCCTCATAAATCAGTGAAGCCAAACGTGTTTTGAAGCATTAATCCTTTAGCCTGTGCTCAACCACAAAACCAGATTCGTGATGACGGTGTAATCTAAATCCATTACTGTTATGCAGAGACAATATCCCCTCAGCAGATTTGTTTAAAACTGGTAATACATTAAAAGCTTTTATATAATGAAAGAGCACAAAGAGAGTTTAGCACAAAGCTTTTCTGTATATTCATTATAAAGTGTTGTATCTGTCATACAAGTTGTATCAGCGAAGTTGGAGAAAAGCTGTGTTTGCAGTAGAAGATCAGAGTTTTGCTAAAGCCTCTTCCAATATGCAGCACCGTAAAATTACAGCTACTCTTCTGCTATGGTAGAGCTCATTTATGAATCACTGTAGTGATCAATATAAAGAATTGTTGATTGCTAAGGTAGAAGATGTTTTCTGTAATAAAGATTTTATTACAATATGTGAAGATTAAATATAATCTGTTCACAGATCGGTAGTGTTTTCCTCCATCCTTTCCTAGGGCTAACTTTCTGATCATTTCCTAACGACAGAAATTGTGTGTTATTTCCACTTCAGAAACACCTCTGGCTGCAACCTGCTTTAGGCAATGGAAGAGAAAATGAGCCAACAGTAACAAGCAACTGCTGTGATACCGTTATTCCACAGCCATGTAGATTGTTTACAAGGGATAAAGATGTATGTAAAAATAAGCTACTGGAGTTGATTTCCTTTACCCTTTAGAAACAAAAAAATGGAGAGCCATACCTGTCCTGGGGCTTAGTGGTGTAGAACACGCAGGCATTTATATTGTTAAATGTGGGACCAGACACCTTCTGTGGTTCACCTGCCATTAACTTGTCCTGAAGAGCTTACCATGGAACTAGAGAAAGACCTTTTTAGATGCCCTTGTGTAATAACCTCTCAATTACAATGGGGGGGGAAAAGCTCTCTACCTATTCTTTTTTCGTTTCTGTCTTAATCATAGTAACATTTGTTTGCTAGTAGTTCTCAGAATTACGCTGTTAACATTCCTTTCTTTGCGAGTATCTGGTTATTTACAAATATGCAAATCTTTAAATCTAGAGATACATCTTTTTTTGAAGTGTCGCCGACAATTATAATTAATTCTCTGTCCGGGCTTGTTTGTGCTGCCTGCTGCAGATTGTTCACAGAATTTAGAATCTTTAATAATATTCTTGTGAACTAATGGGAATAAATAGGTGTTTAGTTTAATTTTTGCATAGACCAGGAATGCGTTTTCCCCTGTTACTTGCTCTGTCAATTTTTAGTACATATATTCTGTGTTACTGCCACAAAATTTGAATCTAGATAGGTATTTTTTCAGTATGATACCCAATGCATTCAGTCCAAAGTGGTTTTTCACAGCTAGAAACATTAAACTCATAACATCTGAGTTTGTAATAGAACAATTCAGTGTTAGCTATAGCAACGCTGCTTATGCACATTACAAATCTGTAATGTTTGCCAGTCGTCTGATTAATTCCACAAATACAGTTCAGAGAGTTTTTAAAGAAAACATATGGATTTTGCTCCTAACTCCCATCTGACTGCATACCCTGCATTTCAAAGGAAGAGTACATCTGTGAGATAATGAATTTGGGTTAGCTTCTCTGTTTTCTCAGTGTTTCTTCACTCTGCCAGGTTTTATTTCTTTAGACTGTAAACAACATAGCACCAAAATAGCCTTCTTGCTGGCATCATGCAGTCAAATCTACAGGTGTATTCACATGCTTGTATAGAATCCATCAAAGTCAGGCGTTTGAGGAACTTGTGTTACAAGTTGAATTGCATTAGCAGCATCCTACCCTCTGCATTTATAAACGATTGCTGTGCACTTCGCCACAGTTATTTCTGTTCTTATTTCCTATATCAATATTTCTCCATTTCTTAGAGTAGCGTGTGGAATTGTTTCTGCAATTGCTTGCCCATCGAATGCACAAGCCTGTGGAGGCAACATTACGTTACTGAGATGTGCTAAGTGGAAGAGAGATAATGGGAGTCTATGGAGAGTTTTCCCTGCTGTCAAAACAAGTAGCAATTACAGGTTCTAGCACTACTGCAGAAACAATCTGAACTGAACACGTGCAACAACAACGGACTTGGAGAAGTGAAATTTCATCCAGAAACTTTGACGGCAAGTCCCTGTTCTCTGGAATTGCCTTCACCTCTGGGGTCGAGTCACCGCTCTCTTGTTGGGGGTCTGTTTGACCCTTAGGCCAACCTTCTTGTAAAGTCTTAAGGCAATAAATAACTGTAGTAGGAACAGATCTTTTGGGAGCTGTTCATTAGATAAGAGCCTGAGCTGTCCATTGGGGAGTCAAAGAGTATTTCTCTGAGATGCTCACAGGTGAAGTCCCTACCTGCCATAGTCTAATCTCACAGATGGACTGTCCACAGCTGGAGAGAAGCATCTGGATTTAGCTTGCATGTGGAAGGCCTGGGGCAAGTGTATAGCCCTGCAACAGCACGTCATGGCTGAGAGAAGGAATTCCCGTCTCTATGCGTGTGTTTTTCTGATAGCAAACAAAAAGTGTTATTTGTTGGACTGAAGACTTAGGGCACGTGTAAGCTGTAGCCTTTATAGTGCAGTGAAGTTCAGGCTGACACTTAGTGCTGACACACTCTTTTCATGAGCTTAAAAATCAGGAAGCTGAACTAAACCAGATAGGATGGACTTGTGACTGAAGATGGGAAGTCCCTTGGCACTACAGAATCAAGAGCAGTGTGTTTGACTCAAAGGAGGTGGAATTTCCAAACTAGTTTGCCTACTTAATATTTTTATTCTGTGGTTTTGAGATTTCTGTGGGGAATATGGTAGATCACTAAGCCTGGTTACTTTGAACGTTTACCTGTATACTCAAATCATACGAAGTCCAGCTACCTTGACCTGCAGCTTGACTGTTCTGAACTCTTATCACTCATACCAGATGCATACATGCAAGCATCCAAGAACTTGGGAAAACAGAAGATACAAATCTGAATCAGAATTGAGTGACTGTCCCATCCCCAGTTCGTAAGGTTGGGATAGCAGCTCTGTGTTGCTGATTTGACCTTTCCATTGCTTAAGGTATGTGCTCTTGAGTGGGTAGCCATTATATGTGTATGTATTCGGTGTGTATATGTCCTTTTCAAAGTTACTGGGTTGTTTATTTTTTTTCCTTGTCAGAATGATCACAGATAGTGCATCTGTTTGAGTTATAACAGTGAGGGTCAGGACTGATAACAGACTACTCTTAACAGCAGCCTGTGAAACTGCAAGGTTGTGTGAAAGAGAGCAGCGGAGGTTTATGGAACTGTGGAGTGAATTATTAACTGATGCTTCTAGCCCAACATGACAAATAAAATTCCATTGCAAAAAGATACTCAATTGTGTCAAGCATCGATTTTTGAAGATGTCTAACAAATGGCTTCTGGGTAAGCACACTAGCTTTCTTAATTTGTCTGTCTGATCAGTGAAGTTGAATGGAGAGAGAGCCACCAATAAAATTAGCATTTTCTTTCAGTCATTATCTGAGTATTTGGGATATCTGTATTCCAGAGTATCTGGAAACTACAACAGCTGAGTTTCTCTTTTGCAAGGCTTGATCCCTGGCTGTGGATCAAAACCAAGAAAGAAGGAGGAGGAGGAGGTACCAAGTCAGCCAGAGAGCGTTGCTGCTCCGTGAGGTGGATAATGGCTCCCAAGGATCCATGCCTCGAGGAATATCTTCTTGCCTGTGGGTAAGATGAGTAATGCACGCTTATTGCTAATACTGATGGTGTAGGTCAGCTCCTGGAGTCGAGTGACTTTTCACATCTAGTGCTACGTTTGGTAGGTGAGAGAGCTCTCCTAGAACACTTCTTTCCAAGCCAGGTTTTCCTCTGCGCGTTCCTTGCCTCAGTCTGCAGCGTGAAACTGTAACTCTGCGGGGTATTAGCTTCCCCAGTTTCAATGCTGGACCAATTGATGGTGGATCCACCTGCTGCTTTTTGGCAGCAGGAAATAGCAGCACCTTTAATATATTTACAGTATTTATAGAAGGAATATTTACTTCAGCAGGTAGAGCTATACATGGGAAGGGGAAAGCCTTGCTGCTGTTGGCAGTTTTTAGCCCTCTCCTGTGTGGCTACAGACTACAAAGCGTAAGGGTATAACCCCATTTTTCTGCCAACACAGATATGTCACCTGTATTGTGCATGACGATGCAGATGCAGTCTGTCAGGCTGGTGGAGTGCTTTTATCAGGCATACAGATTTATTTCATAAAATCATTAGAAGCTTTAAACTTGGAGGCATCTTATCCTACAGAGATACAAGGCATCTCATCATCAATGGTCAATGTGCAGATAATTCAGGAGTAGTATCTTACTACAAAAAAGGGATGCATAAGAATTTTTCATGTTAGTTTGGTAGAAGAGAGACTGAGAGAAATAAGAAGATTAATTACTTTACAGGTAGCATTGTAGTACTTGCAGTTTGCAATGGTGTAAGTGAAGGAGGGTATGCAGAAAGACTACTCAGTTGAAATTTAGATGTAAAGGCTGGCCTTCCATCATAGTCACATCTCATTGTTCATTCTTATTGCTGTGCTCAGAGTGTGAGAGAGAACGTAATTCACTGTTCTGAAGCATCTGAATTGTTTGCAACTAGTGGAATGAATTAAAAATGGAGTGCATCGTACTTGGGCTTTTCATGTTCAAAGGGGGTTCTGTCACAGCTTTCATAATTATGGTGACTTGAACTCTATTTTAAACTTTATTCTCCTCTATGTTTGAGCATCAGAATAATACACAGGTGATAGATACTGAGTTAGCATTGATTTATGTTACTTTTTACATTCAATATTCTGAATTTCTGATTTGATCTAATGGGTAGAAAGTGATTGGGGGGAGATAATATTTTCAGTTGTGACTTATGGCCAAGTTTGTAAACACTTACTGCTAAACAAGATAGGTATAAAATTAATTTCTCATGTAGATTAACTGCTTAAAGACCTGCTTATGTTATTCTAGCAATCTGTATTGTTCAGTGCAGCTCAGTATGATAATGCATCCTGAGACATGTCTGTTGGTCAGCCACGCAGCACAATGCAGTGCTAAGGGAAGGTACCTGGTACAGGGCTGGGACCAGTACGACTGCCCTGATGGAGCCCGACACCCAAGAGGCTCAGGCTTGGCACGGTGCTGATTTGGTTGGTGTTGCACAAAGTCACTCGAAGTGCCTTTAAAGCCTGACTCTCATTTGAGAGGCTCTGGTTTCCAATCTGCAGTAGCAGAAGTGATCGCCAGCAGTCAGGTTGCCCTCTTTATAAACCTTCCCTGTGGAAGGAGTGCCTGGAAGGAGTGCTCATCAGCTGTCAACTTGCTCTGTGTCATATTAATGTGGCTGGAAATGACTCTTGTACCTGAAGGTTTTAGTTCATGAGCATTGGTGGCTGAGGAGACACACCACGCTCAGGTAGCTTTCTGGTGAGGGCAAGAGCCTGTTGGTACAGAGTGGCGCCAAGGCTCAGTCGACTTGCAGATATGACTCTGTGATCATAGGAGCCATAAATTGACAAGACATGGGCTCCTAAGTGCCTAAAATGTGTTTTACAATGACTTTGTGAGCTAAAGCCAGGTAAGTCCTTTCAGCAGTATCATCTGATTTAACAAGATTCTGAGCTAAGACCATCATTCAAGAAAGTGCTTATGCACATTCTGTTCAAAGAAGCACTTAGCTGTATTTTGCTTAATCTACTGCATTGCTTTTCCCCTGTTCAGTTTTGTACCTTGCTCTGTAATGGCCAATATTTGAGATCTTTTGTGGCAGAAAAAAGCAGTGCATTGACAATAGTGGTGTGACCTCTGCATGCTAAGAATTATTATTATGAAAGCTACAGAGAAGTTCACGTTCTCTGAAACATGGGATTTAGAGAGAAAAGAAGTATTGTGAACAATTTAATCGCAAGTTTCATTATAGTGCATCGTAGGAAGGCATTCGCATGCCCTGTTCACATAATGTAGTGTTAGTGCTAATCATTTGTTTCCCTTAAAGCAAACCATTTCTCAGATACAGTTATTCACTGCTTGCTTTTTGAAAATTTTCAGGGTGGTGGAAGGGTATGTCAGTTGTGGCATCCTTTTTACATAAGCTCTTCTACAGAAAAGTTGCAAAACATTGTAATAGATGAGCAGAAATATGGGCAATTTCAGAGGAACGTGAAAATTTACCTTTTCAGACTTCTAGATTGCCCCAGAATGCTGAGGTGAAATCCGTGAACTCCCAAGCATTGTGAAGCCACACCACCTAAAACTTCTGACTGCTTTCACTTAAATTTTCTTTGCAAACTACTAATTATGTCCAGCAGCAGCTATGAGTAAAGGTATCACAAAGCTGTAAATTAAACCTCTGGGAATTGTATCCAAAAGGAGAATTGGCAGCCGTGGGCACCTTGCATGAAGACAGTGGCAGTAATTGGAGTAAGCTTGGTTCTTCTGCATGTAAACACTCTCTCTGTTTAACCTGTTTCACTAGAACTGGAAGCTGTAGCTAATTTCTGCAAAGCTTTTCTGTGCAATCAGGCGTCTGTGTGATTAGGCTCAGGATTACAGTCATCTTCAGTTTCTGCTTCAGGCTGTTCATTCTGAAAAAGTGAAATTATGATGATGGCGGGAACAGAATTAAAAAGCAACCACCACCAAAAAAAAAAAAAAAAGGCATGAAAAATGGTAAAACCTGAAACTCACTTTAAATAATTTACCTTTTCCTCCCCTAACAAACAGAAAGACCAGGTCTCAGTTTTGCTATAGTGCCAAAAAGGAGAGAGTTCAGTCTGCAGGATTAAGCTAAGTCCTGATTGCAGTACTACTGACCATGTCCTTTATAAAGCTGTTGTTGCTGCACGAACTTCTCTTGAAATCCTGTCCCCAAGACTCTCTAAACAGGTCAGTTCAAGATGTTGTAGTTCTTCTACAAATGGGTGCATGCCTACTAAAGGCATTGAAATATTGCTTCCCAAAGATTACATCTTGTCTTGAATGCTAACAGCCGATACATTCCTTGAATTTATATTCACTTCTATTCTCGGTTGACTTTACATAATCTCATGAAGCCTTTTTATTTTTGTGTAAAAGGAGATTACTATGGTTAGCAACAACTGACGCCAGCGCAGATAAAATGGCTTAAAATAGTTGATAGAAAGGACAAGAAAGACTGTAGTTTGTGTAGGGCACGTAGAAAGGGGTCTCTGCATTTACAACTGATTTTTAACAGTGAGGGGGGGTGGGGGAGCAAGATTACCCAAGTTGTTTTGGCTTTAGACCCTGTGACTTGTGATTCACCGCCCCCTCACCCCCCAATTTCCCATTGCTTTCAAACATTAAGCAAGGGCCCTTCTACTGTGAAACGTCTCCGTAGCGTATGGATACAGTCCCTTCCTGTGTAAGACAATTTCATGTGGAGATAGGAACAAGAAAGGAAGGTCAAGGGTAGAATTGTTAATTGAACAAAGTAATTTTGATTGTTTCTTATCTACCTTTCTGAAGCAGCTTGAAGACAGTTACCACCAACACAGTAAGCTCAGTCGTCCACTGCTGAGACCAGAACTGTAACTTGTGTGTTCATTCTTGAAAACACCTTGGTGATATCAGTATATTGGCCTTCAAAACTGTACATACTCTTTTCTCATGCATGCTAGTTAGATTAAATTAGTGCAGGAAAATACAGTCATGCTATGTTTGGATCCTGTACGTATGTACCCCTGAAAGTCCCTATATAAAGTAAGTGCATTCTCAGTGCTGTTGAAGATCAGCAGTGGAATGGCTGGGCGGTCTTGCATGGATCTGTCCTTGAAGAACGAGCAGTATTACAGATCCATATATATATTCTCCAGCACAGGCTTTAGTGCCACTAAAATGAAAGGAATACTCCATTGTTATATTAGCATCCCTGGGAGAATTGACACAACCATTTCATGGGTTTAAAACATCTATCTGTCAAACTAAAATGAATCCAACTCTCTTGAGATCCCCATTTGAGCATGCTGCCCACAATGCCACGTGAATCGTTTCTCGAGTCATGAATTTTCAGGGCTTGTTTACAGGTAACTTCTTGGCTGGAAGAGAAAAGGTGGGAAGTGCTTCTAAGTTTCTATTTCATAGTACTTATCACAATTTTTAGACGAAAGCTCCTGGTACAGAAGTACTCTACTCCAGTACAAGAGCATTCTGATGGCTTGGGCTTCGGAGACTCCTCCTTTTGCATCTCATAGTGGCATGGAAAGCAAATTGCCTTCCCTGCTGTTGCATTCGTATGAGGGACAGAGTAAATGGAGTTGACATTGATTGTAACGTATGTTTGCAGGTCGGGGGTTTTTTTGTTGCAGTGGGGCTGACTTAATAAACTGGAGTAATGCCAGGAGGTGCTTCTCTCATGACAGGGGTTTGTAGTCCTGAAGGAAGTATTTATGTTGTAAAATGTAAAGCATTTGTCATTTTTCAGTGGTTTTTCTCTGTGTGTACCAATCTGCCTGCTGCAATGAATTAAATTAATGTGTGCCCCACTGAAATGGTTTACAGTATAGTAATTGTCACTGGCAACACAATGTAGTTTTTAAGTTGTTGTTACGCAGGCACAATCCCATATGTCATACAAAATTGATACGCTGCATTATGTATACTACCTTCAAATTAACTTCATATATAATACTTGTCTTGTTAAGAACCAGCTATTCTGTTGATGTCATAAACAAATGTGTCTCCTCAATTTTCCTTATTCAAAAGAGGAAAAAAAAAAAACCGCATCACCCTCCCAAGAGCTGAGGTCAGATTTAATAAAGAACAAATACCTGTACTTTAATTATTAGCATTGATCCAGGACATTGCAGAGTAGGTCCCAATAATTAAGAGAGAATTAATTAAAAATTAATGAAAGGAAATATGGACAGACATAGTAGGCTTTTTTTCCCCTATAATTAATAAATCTTCTTTGAATAATCTGAGAGAGGAGAATAATTAGCTTAGTCAGGTAACTGCACTTGATTTGCCAAGCCTTTTGCGGTAGTTTGCATACTGTGTTGCAGTCTGTGCGTGGCTTCCTTTTAGGCTTGCTCTCCATCATGTAAACAGGTTCAAGAGGGCTTAGCAAAATCGATGATGATTTATTGTTGAGTCATGTACTGTTTCATTATGTTCTTCTTTTTGTGTCTGTTTGCTGTTTTCTTTTAATGAATATTCAGTTACGAGAAAGCCTAGATGTCTCTAATGAACGCTCAGTGAACGGCGTTTTGGTGTAGGAGTCCGATCCAAAACCCACTGAAATCAGGCCATCTCTGTCTGCCGGTGTCGGTAAGCTTTGCATCAGGCTAGGCTGCAGTGAGAATTGAGCCTTGAAAATTTCAATTTCAGGCACAAAGTCCTCCTCTCGATACCTTTCCTGTTTTTCCTGGAGATCGTTCCAGCTAAGATGCTTTCTTCATCCTGACCGTTCCCAATTACCTGCATTAATGTAGATAATTTACAGATCCATTTCCACAGCAGCGCTTTTTCTTGAAGTAAGGGGGTTTGCAAGGGCTATAGGTTACAGTGAGATCTGAATCGGTGAGATGGTTTACAAGCCTCACATGGCTCTTTTTCATTAACTTTGCTCATTTACAGTGAGACTTTTATGTGTTTCTTCTTGGTGATAATACTGAAAATGATGGAGTAAAAGAGGGTCCTGTGTTTAATCAAGAGAGCAGCTCATTCTAACTCACCAGAAGATTTAAGGCTAAGAAATACAGCCAAAGAAGGATTTCTACTTTCTCTCACTTAAAGAAAGCGACAACAGCAACGAACCAAAAACCAATGAGAAGTACAGGCTCTGCATACTGAAAAGTTGTGTCACTGCAGCATCAGGACAGCAGGTACCAACCAGCGTCCTGTTGTCACCAAGACAGCGTGTGGCAGATGCCGCTTCTGATGTCAGGCCATTACAAAATCATTAACTGGCCTCTATGCATTTTACAAATATTTGCTCCCAGTTAGCGTTGTTGCTCCAAGGCCCACATTATTATATCTGTTAAAGGAACTTCAGGGTCAGAGGAGTGGGTATTGGGGAGGGGTTTTTTAATTTCACATTTTCCATTTGCTTGAAACAGAGGATCAGATCCCGTTGTTTGATTCTTTTGCTGGGTCGGATTATACATAAGCAATGAAAAGGCTTCTTCACTAGGTAGTTTTGCTTCTTTGGCACCTTTTAGTTTTTAGTTTAGTGGCAGTGTTTGCATCAGAAGGAGAGGGTAGCTGAGCCTTGCTGTAATTTGATTAATTCCAACTGAACAAGGTAATTTCTGCGGGATTGTTCTAGTGCTGCAATGTAAAGACTGAACACCTGTAAATGACTGTAGTATGGAAGACTGAGCACATCAGGCTTGGACTAACAAATGAGGCCTCTGAAACACCTTTCACCACAACAGATGGGTATGGGGTGGCACAGCTGGATGGCACTAGATGAGCTGTTGATTCCAGTACTGAATTTACTTTCTGTAAGAAAAGATCTGCTACAGTTATGAATCACCTGCAAACCCCAGATCACTTTAGTGATCAAATCTAGTATCAAAAAGGTTACTTTAGTTCCTTTCTGTCTAGTAACTCTTCCTCATTTACTCAAATATCTAGAAGATACATAACCATGATATTCACTGCAGCAGTGAATTCCAGAGGTTGATAGTGCTCTCTGCCAAAAATTCCAGATTGCAGGTATAATTAATTGTATTGTTTCAAGAGAGGTATATTAAATAGCTCTTAGAATGATCAAAGATGATGACTCTTAAAATTAAACTGTGACTTTTTACATTATGTCTGTGAGACATTTTAATAACATAGTCATTCTATCTTTTATGTTTCCATATAAAAATTCTACACACCTGCAATATGGTGAGTATTTCAGTGAGAGTCAAACCTTTCTGATATTTAAAGGTACCTGTGATCTGGTAGCTATTACAGCTGTTAATGGAATCAGTTACTCAAAGCACCACCTGTCAGTAGGGTTGAGTTAAACTGGGGAGGGGCAGTGCCTGTTGGCTTCTAGCAAAGCTGACATCACTTAATGCAAGGCAGAATCTCGTTTAGTGTTTAGAGTAGAGGAACCTCTGTTTCTGTTGCAGGGCCTGCCAGGCAGTGGTCAGATTTTACACAGAGGCTCTGAACTCTCTGCTCTAGCTTTTCTTCAACCACCAAAGGTGAGTGGTCATCTTAAAATTCAGCAAATTACTAATGAATGTGCAAAATGTTTAAGCTTATTTCTCTGGATACAGGACAGAGTCCTTTTGCAGCTTTGTTGTCTTGGAAAAGTTTTGAAGCTTACAGCATAGTTTGGTACCTCTAAGGAGATTTTCCTTCCTTAGCTGAAATGTTACGTCATCACGACTGTTTCTTTTGGAACTGATGCAAATAATGTGGTATGGTCTTTAGTTAGAACAAAGCTTAGGTTTCAGAACATAGTTTTGACACAACGTATACTTGATGAAAGTTTTCATTGCTAAAAAACAGCAAATCTTGTTCAATGAAAGATGACATTTTAAATGCAGGGTATGCAGTTTTCTTTATGATGAGCCAATTGAACTATAGCAGTTGTATTCCTTAATTTACAAGAGATAGAGTATTCAACAATGGAATATACAAAATGAAACAAAACTATGACAATAATTAAATCATTTTTGTTTTGTCTTTAAAACATATGATCAGATGCAAAATGCAAAACCAGTTTCAGATCTGCTGCATGTTCACTGTAAAAAGTCAAGCCATCTTTCTGTATCTGTCATGTATTATATAGAACTAAAGCAGAACCCTTCCTTCTTCCAACCTTTGGACCGGGATACTACATTAAGGCCTATGTAAACACACTGATGAGTAGGGCCACCATAGTGAATCTCATTGACATGAGAATGAATGCTATGACATGCTAATTGGTTTGTAAGATGAAAACTTGAGCATTTGTGGACAAGGTTCAACTGTTGTATTCTCTACTCCAGTACAAGAGCATTCTGATGGCTTGGGCATCTGAGACTCCTCCTTTTGCATCTCATAGTGGCATGGAAAGCAAATTGCCTTCAGCAGGAATTTTGAGTGTTGGCAACTTGAAAGTCTATGTTTTTGTGTAGAATATATTCTTTCAAATTGGATAGTTAGGCGTGGAAAAACTTTTACTACTAAATTTTCTGAGGCTTTTTCCTTCTGATTTAGTAGAGCACAGCCCTAAGTATGTAGCTCTTCATGGCCAATGAATTGTGATCTGCACAATGCCACTCAGTGTACAGAAAGCTTGCTGTTATTGGTTTTGGCATTCTTTGGGAGTTGCTGTTTGTTTTGGTGTGGAGAATTCTGGCAAATTATTTGTATCTCCAGGTGCTGGGTTTTTTTAAAACTAAATAAAAATGAAATCTTTGCCACGTAGCATCGTTCAGCTGTGGAAGTATATGTGAGATGAGTGTCGTTATTCCTAATTAATGTATAGAGAAACAACATGAAGTGGCTTGTCTGTGATTGTTCATTAAGTCACTGGCAAAAGCTTGGAATAAAATCAGGAGATTGTGAATTTGCATCCGTTGCCCTTCCAACAGCTTGTTCTTTTTATTTATTTCTTTATTTCTAAAGGTATCTGTTCCCAGCATCTCTGAAAATCAGTTCACTTTCAATTTAGTGGTGCTGACATTATGGCTATTGCTTGCATCTGAGTACCTAAGATAACAGACTTTTAAATAAATGTTTGCATACTTTAGGAGTTAAATCTGTGTGAGTTACCAGTGGGGATCAAAGATGTGCTGTTTCTTGAGCAGATGTGTTGATGAGTTCTTCCCTTCATTTCAAATCATAGGAAAGCAGTGTCTTGCATCATTTCAGTTCCAGTTCAGGGGAACGCTTTTGTTATAGCAGTGACATTTGCAGATGACACCAAGTTGGGTGGGA
>NW_010524783.1:6102-10229 GCF_000687285.1 Phaethon lepturus | reverse complement strand
AGGGGGGTTGGACTAGATGACCTTTAAAGCTACCTTCCACCCCAAACTGTTCTATCATCGTGTGATTTGCCAAACAGCAAAAAGGCAGCTACATGGAAAAGGACCATCACGGCTGTAGACCCCATACTTGGGTCTTTGGTTTTACAAATGGGAACAGTTCAGAAAAAGATAGGTTAGATAAGAAGCACAAAAACTTTCTTCTTACTTCTTGTTTTTAAATTATTATGAAATCATTGCCTTATTTTGCTTCATGGTCAGAAAGAAGCACCATTCTGCTTTGCCATCAGCATTAAGAAGCTTTCCTAAGTGTTCCCAACAGCGTTGCTACACAGCCCCTACTCACTGAACACATTTGCAACTCAGGAGCAATTACCCGTGGAGCATATTGCATTTTGGCCTGCTCATTTGTCTTCCAACAATTATTCTGCTTTTCAAAGGACAAACTCCTCTCATTGCATGAGCAGATGGGGAAATGTCATCTCTTGTTCTTAGAGGAGCTTTGACCAATGTTGTGACTTGGGCATTAAATAGAGCAGAAGTCTGCGGAGCTACCTATGCTTTATGGCATATCTTTTTTTATGCATGAGCTCTGCTGTAGGAATATGCATGATGTTACACGCAGTGTTTGTCAGCCGGTTGCTTACTATGCAGCAAGGCCCCCGGAGCAGCGAAGAGTGGAAAATCAGAGCCCCCTTCACTGAAATCTATAATCTGCAAAATCAGGACGAGGAAGGAAAACAGCAGAAATTGGCCTAAGTAGTAACATTTAGACCCAGATTCAAGATGCTGAAGGTGCAGGAGAGCTCTGGGAGCACTGGTGATGACTCAGCCTGTTAAAACCTGTGAGAGGCATGCGACTGGCACAGCTGCGGGAAGACACACAACATGGAAAGCCATAAGGTGGAGGAGCCTGCCCGGACCAGGGGAGGACAAAAGCAGCTGAGTGACACGGAGCACAGGGGAAGGGGCAGCCTGCGAGGCACCTCTGCTCAGCCAGAGCCACAGGAAGATGAGCGGCAGTGGTGGGACTTGCTCCTGGGAGAGCCGGGAGGGAGTGTCCCCGCTCCGAGCAGGGTGTGAGGGGATGCAGTGGGCACCATTCATAGCATCGCTGGAGGCAACAGTGGGCTCCCAACGGGGGGACACAATAGCACTTTATTGCGGCCAACAGCTGGCGATGCCTGCTACGCTCAAAGGTTGCAAATCAGTTTGCGTTATAATCTCCTGGGTTTGCATGCTCATAACATACCATAACTGGTCTCCAATGAAAGACCTACCAGGATTTTGGTGTGGGGTTTGTGGGGTTTTTTTTTGAGGAGGGATAAAAAGTTCATAAAAAACTCTTTACTTTTGTATTGCTGGTGAAGATGAGTGGGAAAAGTGTAGTTTCCAAAACAACGAAGAAATATAATTGCATTTCAGCTGAACAAATGCCCCTAAAACCTGGGAAAGGCGTGATCCTCTGCAAGGAAGGGCGTCTGTGGCAGTTGGGAAGGGGGATGCAAGCAGCTATGGGAGAGGTGAGCTGACTCCCAGTCGAAGGACATACCTGTGCATACCATGCATAACTCTCCAAAGCAATACTTATCAGTAAAAACAAGCATTAAAAAGAATTTTCTTAATCACGTGATTCTCTGAGCTCACCATCAGTATCTACACAACACTTTCAATTTTAAGCTGCTCTTTATAACCAAGCTTACCAACAGCGCTTAAGACTGTGTCCAACAGTAGTTGGAAACAGAGCGGAGCAGCTAGATTTAGCTCCAATATACTGCATATCTGCAATTTTTCCTCTTCCTAACTATTTGTTAAAGATGTATGTTATAAACTCCATACATCAGAAGGCAAACTGTGGCATACAGGTCACTATTGTTACTTACAAACTTTGCTGTCCCATTTACAGGTTGGATGGGTTTATCTAGTTTTGACATCAAGCATCAAACAACAGGGGTAAACAAACAGCACAAAGCAGTCAGTCATCCAAGTTTCAGTGCCTCAGATGGGACCCAAGAAGGAATCTCAATGATGTGCTTTGTCTCTCAAACTAGACTACTGGGAGCATAAGAGAAATGGTAAAATACTGAGTAACTGTGCATAACAATGACTGAAGGGTGCAGTTGCAGATGCAGCTGCAAACACATCTTTTAACTTTTGTCTTGTTGGTAAAACAGATGCTTAAAAAAAGTACAAATTACTGATAACGCCAGGAAGCTTGGGCTGCACATCCTTCCTTGCCTCCACAAAGGAATGAAGCCCTATGTGTTGGTATGGTTCAAGTCCCTTCTTGGGTATATTTTTGTTTTTCCTCCAAGCTGTTCTTGTGCTGTAACTGTTCTCTGCGTACACTAAGGGCCAACTGCGGTTATACTCCACCTTTCTGGAAGAGAGATCAGAAGTCTGGTTGGAAACTTGACCTCTTTCTGCCCTCTTCTGAGCTGTGAGGGCCTACATATGCAACTATTTCTCCCCTTGTTTCCAGCCCTTCATTCAGGGACCTGCTTAGAGACTGCCTCACAACTCAATCACACGACTTCAAGAGAGTGTTTATGTTGCTGTTGTTGCCTGTACTGGGTTTGGATGCCCCAGGTCCCTTCTTTTACTGGGATTTGGGCACTTTGAGATTTTACTTTTGAAAAATGGAAGGGCCAAAAGGATTTAATTGTGCCAGCATCCTCACTCATTCAGCACAAAAGCTGGGTTGCTCTGCATCCCCTCCAGCAGCATCCCACCAAGCCTGGGCACTAGGTTGCACGCTCAACAGCAGGAGCTTAGAAGAAGGCACTAGAGCAAGGCTGGACTTGGCCCCTGAAACTCCCATCTCTGTTCCTCCATCCTCACCTGGCTGATAGCATCACCCTCCCTCCCAGGGCACTGAGGCTACCATGGCCCATGAGAACCTGCCTGCAGGGCACAGAGGCTTCAGTTGAGCAAAGAGCACAGCTGGGGAACAAATACATCTCCACCAGTCCAGCAGCTGAGTCCTGCCAGCGAGGGGAACATCCCAGCCACCTCTCTGCCTGCAGGACTGCATCCTCAGCCCCAGGGCAAGCTGCCCAGGGCAGAAATTCAGACCTCCAAAGTCAAAAACCTTTTTGGCTGTTTTCAGTAGCATACCAAGCATTACTCCTGATGCAAAGGAGGGAACAGATCTGTGCAGCCCAGGGAGGACAAGAATGTGCCACCAGCCATTGCAGGGCTCAGCTGCATCATGAGACGGCACATGAAATGCCAACAAGACCCAGTGTATGCCACCAAAAGGCTCTCGCAGCAGACAAAGCAAGAAGCTGTTCAGAGAGGTTATAACCACTCTCATCCCCAAAGAGTTGGAGCTGAAAAGATATTCTTGTATCAGACAAGAGTAAGAGACTCTGTAGGGAGGTTAGGGAGAGAGAGACAGACTTAATTTGTGAAGTTAAGCCAGTTCATTCATGGAGCTGCTCTGCAGCACTTGCAGTATTGACATGAGCCTACAGTAATTGCCAGGATTGTTTTCTGCTGAGCTCTCACTTTCCAAAAAGTCCTTACCCAATCAGTACAGAAAGTCATTAGCTAATCCCCTTAGGATCACATTGTTAACAGAGTTTGGTGGACTGCCTGGACACTGGCCGAAAATACTATATATGAACACACAAATGAAGGAAACGCCTTAAGCATTACTTAGTGGGGTCCTCAGCTGCACTAGGCAGAGACCCATGCTCATATACTGGGTGCTTTTCTGTGCAAAGTTCAATCCAACCAATTTCACAACACAATTTGTGAGAATTTCTGAACTGTCCTAAATTGCACCAGTCTATAATTACCCATAGTTGCTGCTGCATTTCTAGCAGCATGTCCCCTGTGCCAAGAAGAAGAGCTGCAGAGGTGGCTCTGCACCGGTGGAGAAGACAACCATCAGTGGGCATCTCAGGGCATGTTGGGTGCCAGAGCAGAGCGCACAGGAGCTGTCCTATCTCAGACTGCCAGAGAACAACTTACATAGCCTCTGTGCTAATTCATCGGAAGCAACAATACCGCTTACTCTTGCGCCAAATTAAAATTGTACTGCAAGATAAAGCAGTCATGAGCAGAACCCAGATTAACTAATGCAAGACCACAGGCTAGAGAAAAACCAGCCTCAGGATTAAAGA
>NW_010524783.1:0-6000 GCF_000687285.1 Phaethon lepturus | reverse complement strand
GAAAATTGCAATTTGAGATGAGGATTTGCAAGGATTACTGCTTAAGAAAACAAATTCCAGGCAGAGTCCTGGGATTTGGTGGGAGACCATTGCTGGCCAGGGTGAAGGCAGCCTGTGTACCACCTTGAATAAACAACTTCTCTAGAAGTAGTGATTTAGTTAAGGCACATCTTGTCTCTAAATGCACAGCAGCTCTGATTTTTCTCCATAAAGATGGGTCTTTGTACGAAAGACACTGATTTGCACTGAGTTAGTTGACAGAAACTGGTGGTTACCATAGGAGGGAAAACAAACTTCAACTCCCAGTAGGCCTGCAAAACCCAAGTACTTCCCTAAATGAGCTGCAGGCTTCTGAAACATCCCCCTTGGGCCCCAGACACACAGGAGGGTGCACTGCTGCACAAATGATGATGTGATGGTAGTTTGATGATCACCTGCACCTGGAGGCATCCATGATATGATGGTGACGGGAACAGTTAGAGGTAAGAAGGAAAAAAACCCACCCTGATTTATAAAGTATAATTTCACATTTCTAAAGAGGTGGGAATGCAAAGCTAAGTAAAATGCACTAAGCACTTCTCAGTAGATATTCAAGGTTTTCTGTTTTTATTATCCAGAGTTCAGAGCTTATATAACAGAAGCCCTCACCCAAAACTATGAACACTCCACCTGTTACCAAGCTTCCTCCCAGCACCTTAGCTCGGATGCAGATACATTACTCTCTGCCTACAAGCTGTTATCCCAAATGTATTGCTCTGATAGGCACTTGTGTCAAGCAAGGCAGTGCCTATCAGACTTCTTCAACTATGTATTTATTGTCTGCAACAAAGCACTTAAAAGGTTTGAGGGAAGTGATTAAAAAAAATTTGTCCCTGCCCTCTACACATCCACATCCTTAGGTTAGTCTTCACTTCATACTACCCAAGCCAGTTAAACCTCTCCGGAGGAGTAGACCCTGCCTGTGCACCTTTGCAATGGCCAGACCCAGAGTCCTTGCTCTTGCATGGCAGCTCAGAGCATTTCCACCCTGTTGACACAGGCACCCGCAAGGGTCGCGATGATCCTTCCATGGCGGTGCCCAGACCCGCTCCATGGGTAGCAGCACCCCAGACAGGCAGATGCCCACCCCGTATTTTTCATACCAGCAGCCCAAGCTTTGAGGTGGGAAGCTGACCAAACGGCCAGGAAGCCATCGAGCTGGCATCGCACTTGCAATTACAGAATCACTAGGTTGGAAAGGACCTTCAAGATCATCAAGTCCAACCATTAATCCAGCGCCACCATATCCCCTAAACCATGTCCTGAAGTGCCACATCCACACGTTTTTTGAACACAATTAACTTTGACTGTCTATAATTTGAAGAGAAGATATGCCACACCACATCACACAGCACAAATATCCCTCCATGTGGTACTGACTGCCCTTTTTATAAACTAAGTACCAGTGTCTACTGCAAATTTTCTCCCAAGAAACTAAAGCAGAGTGAAAAATAATGCCTGGAAAATGCTGATTTTGTACATATGGAGAACCAGGACAGATACATCATAATATTTTGCTGGAGTGAAATATTAATTGCAGGTCTGTGGCACTTTCTTTGCTGGAAATATTAGTGAGATAGTGTGTATCCATGGTACGGAATCTGTAATCCGTTGAATAAATTTGGAACTAGAATTTACTTAGTGGTTTTTTTTCCCCCTCTTTTTATATTGCTTTTAGGAGAGAGTAACTAGAAAACCCACCCACACAGACAAAAATTCAGCTACAAGGAAATAGCCTGAAATCATTCAAATCCATAGGGCAATCCCAGCTCTGGTTGCCCCAATATTTAGAAAGTTGTCCTGTGGTATTCTGGAAGATACACAATTTCTGCAGCAGGTAGGAATTTGAGGTAAGATGGGAGAAAAAATGTCCACAATTCCCCGTATCTTCACATTCAAGACTTTAAAAGGAACCAAGAAGACCTTTAATTGTTATTGTATGAGAAGGTTCTTCAGTAATGTTTTGTCTTACAGAAGATTTTTTTTTTTGCTTACATGTGTACTCATATCTGGTAAAGTCATCTTTATAGAGAGGTTGAGGAAGAATAAGCTTCTTAGAAATAAAGATAGCCATCATAGACTATAACCAGCATTTTTCCATGAATCATCTCCACCGTATATGGTAAGATAGCTTCCAAGACAACCTACTAAGTGACCAACAGAAATATTCCAGATTTTGGATATTTTACTGTAAGGCTGTGCGTCCCTCTGAAGAAATGCTAGAAGAAAAAAAGTTATTCTCAGAAAGAGAGGTTTGAACATAGCAACAGTCTTCAAAGCTGTATAAGGTTATAAAAAGGACAGCAGTCAATTGTACTTCATGCCCATTGAGAGTAACCCAAAAATTAATCGGCTTAATTGCCAGCAAGGAACATCTAAGCTATGCATTAGAAAAAAGCTGCAAGGGCAGGGCACATAGGAACAAGCTAGTAAAAGATGTTCTGTAATGTTCTCCCCTTAGGTTTTTAAAAGAACAGGCCAAGTAAGCTGGGATCCATCCATCAGAGATGGCCTAAGTATATTGTTCCTGCGGCAGGATGGGCAGCTGGATCCCCCAACTCCCGATATCCCCTGGTCCTATAATTTGCTGGCTTTCTAGTCCGTATGCCTCCTTAGAGCAAAAATAGATACCCAGCAGAAAACAGACCCAATTCTCCGCAGCGGCTGGGAGCACTCCTATTGAATGCCGTGTCCTCACCGAGAACACGGGCGCATTTTTTCTGCACTGACCCCAAAGCCCAGTGCAGGAAAACAGATACTCAGGTAGTTGCACTCAATACCCATCTTAAGGCAGATAGGCACGGGTAAAACCAACATCATTGGAAGAGAAGTTTATGCTCTGACTTCAAGAGCAAAGCAGACACTTCCAATCCCCAAGCAAAGAGGCTTGGGAAGGATCATATTGTTCCGCCAGAGACAACCATTCCCATAGTTCCATAGGAAGCAAGAAAATCCACAAGTGAAACACGACAGCCAGCACCACCAGTGACTACGAGTGCCATTACCTTGGTTACAGACCCACATCGAACTCGAATCCTTTGCAGCAGCAACGCACTGGTGCCTCAGAGACCCAGCTGGTCTTGGAGCTCCAAATCAAGTGGGAACATCTGGCTTCCTACCGAGTGCCTGACGTGTATGAGCACCGGCTCAGCAACCACAGGCAGCACGTATGTTTGGGACCCATGTAAGTTTCTGCCATTTGTACAGCAGCAGATTGCACCAGAAGAGTGAGTATTTTCAAATAAATTCCCTGAGGCAGAGGAAAACATCTGGCAGCCCCTCCAAAGTCTTCCCTGCCACCCACACACAGGCTGGACACCACATTGTGCTGTCAAAAACCTCAATCTGTTTTTAACAACTAAGGAAAAACATTTCCAGCAAAATTAAACTTAACCTAAATGTTCCTTTGCCAAATGATGCTGCCTCCTTTCTGGTTACATTTTTAGGGGTAGGAAACTCATGAGTTAGGTAAACAAATGAATAAATCACTGGTCAGTCCCATCCCATAAAAGGTCTTCTATCCTTGAGAAAAAGAGATTTTAAATGCTAAACCAGACCGTTAAAGATCAGCAATGCACCCTGACATAATCTCTCAAATGAACCTAAGATATACCTTGTCTTGGTTTCTCATTGTTCTAAAACTTACAAACCTCCCACATAAAATGCCAGCAAGGCAAGGCTCAAAGCAGGACACCAAGTACTACCCGTCCCCAGGACACACAAACACACGCAAGGCAAAGGCAGCAGCCTATTTTCAGCCAACCCCCAGAGAAACCAGCCATGAGAATGAGCAGCTCTTCCCCTAAAGAACTGCACAGCAAAAGCCACTGAGTCCCAGTCACAGCCAGACTTTAATTTTCAGGGCTGAGCTCAGTAAGCCAGAGTTTAAAGCAGAGGCTTATTCTTTTCTCGCTGCTGGGGAAAGTCAACTAATTCACAAAGAGGAAAGAAAAGTTTAAGTGCCTTTGAGGAGGCAACGGTCCTGGTGCGCTGGCCAACTGATGGGGTTTGTCAGGCTCAGCACTATTTGCCCTTTGCAGTCTTTTATTGCAATCCTGTCCTGTAAGTCTCCTGTGCCTACATGCTGCATCTAACATCATATCCAAATGCACACCGTTATGTATACCCTGGGTGCGTTGCTGGATGGGGTTATCTGCTACTTGTTGCAGCTCCTCAGTGTCCCTATCCCTGCTAAACATACTCCTGGAGTTTGAGGATGCAGAGCTGAACCATTCCTCCCAGCAAGTCCTTCCCCCAACACCAACACTGTTGCTGGCCTCAGTGCCTCTCCATTAAGCCTCCCCTTTCAGTTCTACCACTGGCACATACTTCCCCATAATATTTAAGAAAAATGAAGATAAACAGTACACAATGTATCCCTGATGCTACAGTACGCTCCTTGCCAAAACAAGGATCCAGGATTGTAGCACAGAAAATCATGCAGGCATCTTAATCCCAGGTAAGGGTTCCCAATACTTACCCCGGCCGTGGGAAATCAGGCTGGTTTGGAGAGTACCTAACACCCCACCTTCCTGTCCTACTTTTTACAGTTATCTGACAAGAATTTAATTAAGTGCTTCAAAAAGACATAAGAAGCACATACTCACATAAGCAGCTCACAAACGAACATGCAAATTACGGCTTTTCTGTTTGTCATACTTAGATGACAGTCGAAGATGCATGGACAAGCATGAAAAGGAAGGTCAGTGCACAAATCCCACAGTCCATGCAGCTGCATGTTAACCCCAGGCACATGGTACTGCTCTGAGTGTTCACCTCCTCATCAAACAACAGGATGAAAGCACGTTCATATATAACATCACAAATAGTTAGAAAGTCTCGTCATTCCAAATAAATGCATCCCCAGCTATACTACTTCCTGTACCTCAGAGAGGGATCTCTGCACATCTGATGCCACAGATACAACCTGATATTGCAGATCTTCTTTGCATTAATTCCCCGTTATTGAAAGGATCTAACATTGTTAATCTTTACATCCATTCAATTTCATATGCTTTTGCTGACAAATACTTTTAAGACAAAAGAATTAAAAAATCACTACAGTTAAATCCTTTGTGATGGCTTCCATTTAAAAAAAAAACCAACAAAATCAAAGCCATGAAAGAGAGGCAGACATTAATTAATAAACTCATTCAAAAAGCCAGCTCAAAACCTCTAACAAAACTTTGCCAGAAATACTCAATAGCCAGGAGTTTCTGATGAAAGCCACATTAAGTCAGCTTGTAAATCAATTCCAGGTTTTCCTCTGTAACTCAAGAAAGTCTTGAGTACTTACAGAAATTAAAGAATTTGGAGAGGGGGAAGGGCAGACCGAGGCCACAAAGCAGAGGAGTCTCACACCAGATTTCCTTGGAGCTATTACAAGTGTCTGTCATCATTTAGCTTAAAAACCCTTCACAATATAGGCCAGCTCAACAATAATCATCATCATCATCAGTCCTTTTGTAGGAATGCTGCTTGTCAAAGCAAAAGCAAATGGAGACTAATTTGCTCATGGCTAGAAACAAGCCTTTTCAAGTCTAACAAGGGTCAAGCCAAGACCACTCTATGACCCGCTGTGTTCCTAGCTGGTTTTCTGTTTGGCCTGATCAGATGGTGGTGGCTCCTCTAGATGAATACCTTGGCTAGATACATTGAACACCATAATTCAGATCACACCACTTCAGTTATCAGGGCCCAAACATGGCCTCCACCAGGGGCTGGATGATGGGGCTAAGGACTAGCACAGAGCCCAGCCACCACCAGCAGTCCCCATCCCCAAGCATCCAGGAGGAGGGCAAGTTTTTCTAATGACCCAAAGCACCACGCTGACACCCCTGCAACACTGGTGAATATAGAGTAGACACCGAGAGACTTCAAAGTAAGGAAAGAAGGGAGTATTTCATAGGAGATATTTTTAAGTGAGACAAAAGTTTGCAGACAACACCAAGCTGGGTGGGA
>NW_010524782.1:4993-6244 GCF_000687285.1 Phaethon lepturus | reverse complement strand
ATGTACTGTGGAAGACGTACTATGTCCAGAAAGCTCAGTCCTAGGGAACAGGTGGGACATGTGGCAACTGAGCAGTAATGGAGCACACTGGTAACATGTCCAAACTGATATATTTGGGTTATCAGGTGTGGGATTTTTTTAATTATAATTTAAGCCTTCTCATAGAACACAGTTCTTGTGACTTCTTAATTTATTAAAAATAAAAGTATCTTCCATCTTATATATATGTTTTGGAATATTTTTTTTTTAATTTAACTAGTCCTTCATTTTTTATTAAGTCCTTAGTTAATTTTTTTTTATTTGTGTCTAATTCATTAGAAAAGCCAATCTGAATTGGAAAATCTACCTTTTGCAAAGCTATCAACACCAGGAAGGCCTTTGGTGATGGGGTAAATGAGAAATCATACAAGGCAGATCTGTTCTGAAGTGACTTGAACTTATACACTGAACCTTTCCAAGATTGCAAACAGTTCTGGAAATCAAAAACTCGACTACCTTGTTTGCTGTCAGTTCTGCTTCTCTTAGCCAGAAAGAAGACCAAATTTTAGAAAGGTTGAATAAGGCTTCAATATTTTCATTCTAAGACTGGAAATATGAGAGCTTTAAATAAGGTGACAGAGAATTAAAAATATAGTTAGCATTTTGCTGACATCATAGCTGGTAACTTACCAAAAAATAAGGGAATGTGGTATGTTATGAATAACTTTAGTACAGGATATTTTAAAAAATTAAAATCTACATATATAGGTGTCCTGGTTTCAGCCAGGGTAGAGTTAATTTTCTTCATAGAAGCTAGCGTGAGGCTATGTTTTGGATTTGGGATGAGAAAATGTTGATAAAGTGCTGATGTTTTGAGTTGTTGCTAAGTAGTCAAGGACAGTCCAGCTTCTCATGCTGGCCTGCAGCAAGCAGGCTGGGGGTGCATGGGAAGCTGGGAGGGGACACAGCTGGGACAGCTGACCCAGGCTGGCCAAAGAGATATTCCATACCATATAACGTCATGCTCGGTATATAAAGCTGGGACAAAGAAGAAGGAAGGGGTGGAGGGACGTTCGGAGTTATGGCGTCTGTCTTCCCAAGAAACCATTACGCGTGACGGAGCCCTGCTTCCCTGGAGATGACTGAACACCTGCCTGCCCATGGGGAGTAGTGAACAAATTCCTTGTTTTGCTTTGCTTGCGTGCGCGGCTTTTGCTTTACTTTTTAAACTGTCTTTATCTCAAACCATGAGTTTCCTCACTTTTACTCTTC
>NW_010524782.1:644-4980 GCF_000687285.1 Phaethon lepturus | reverse complement strand
CTCCCGATCCCCTCCCCCGTCCCACCGTGGGGGAGTGAGCGAGCGGCTGCGTGGTGCTTAGTTGCTGGCTGGGGCTAAACCACGACAATAGGTAATTCCATTAGTGCATGAAAATGAATCTGCTCCTGGACAGACTAAATTTTCTTCTGTGTACTTCCAGATACTCACCACATCCTGTCCTTTACTGCAATAAGCCAGTCTTTGATGAGAAAGTGATGAGAGAGTATGCATGAAACACACAATAAAGTATGTTCTTTGGCACACAAACACACAAAAATTAATGCATAAAGTAATTTTTCCAGAACAAAAGCAATCCTTTTCTTCACTAATTTCACCACCACCAAACATGGAAATATGTGGCAAATATCCATGGATTTTCTGACTGCCAATAACTGATTCGTGGCTAATTGTGTAAGACAAAACACTGATGGAATTTTTCCAGGTCTATTCTTTTTTAAATAAGAAAGTATTCATAGTTCATATGAGACATGTTTTTTTGAGAAACTAGGTAAATCACAGAGCCTTTGAATCTATAAGAGGTAGATGACAGCATTGCTGCCTTTATCCTGTATCTTTTTAGAATGTTAAATATTTAAGCATAGTGGCTATTTTTTAATCTTTTTTTGCAATGTAATCAACATTTTTTCCATAAAATGGTGAATCAAACTATGGCACCCCACACTGACTTTTAAGTCAAAATCACTGTAATCGACATGAGTCACACATTACATACACTTTCCACCTGTATTTTACCAATGAAAGGTTAATGTCAACAGAGACAGAGATAACTGTTAGGTGCTAATATTAAAAACACTTCTTTCCTGTGTGAATGGCTAGTTTGGCTGTATGTGGTAATTATGTTTTTCTTTTTATAGAATTGATGAGTCTGGGGAAGCAGACTATAGAGCAACAAATCAGGGACTTACTGGAGGCAGAATAAAATATGCTTGATGGACTCCTGACAGAAATAAACAGTGTAAATCAACTTTAGTAACCACTCAGACATGGAGGCCAGCTGCAGTAAGTCCCCAGTGTAATAGGAGAAAACTGAAGACAACCTTTTGGAAACTACAGAAATATAACCTCTGGCTCTTGCAAGCCACATCACTCTCACCCACTCATTCCTCTGCTCCACAGTCTGCCCAAAGGCACAGGGAGCCTTCGAGACGTTCTTGAACTGCAGGGGAGAAATCCAAAGGCAAAGGACTGATCTCCTCTGTTACCCCCCTGCAAGTTGCCTTTGGCTATGCATAATTTCCCCATTGCTCCCTGGGATGTGCCCGCACCTAAAGCCCTGTTACACAAGGAGACAGGTTTACTCTTGAGCCCACATTCAGTCTCCTAAAAGTGAATGCCAAGGCACTATGAAACTGGATGACCTCATCTCCCCAATTGCCTTTATTAACTGGGACATTTCAGAGGTAAATGGAGATATGCGAGACTGCTGTTGGGTGTGTGAAAGGGCATAGTTAAACTAAGTTAAAGATAAGTTAATTAAACTTAATTAAATTGAATTAAGTTAAATTAAGCTTCTAATTACACTGTTCACATTGAAAACAATTTGGATGTATTTTAAGAGATTTTTATTAGTACTAAATTTTTCCTATTTGTTGTTCACCTTCCCTGACCTCTGCCTGCAGTCTACGCATGTCTCAGAGGAAGGCTTTCCCTATCTCCCCATCCCAATGCACAACTGGAAAGCTGCTGTCTTCTCTTGGATATGACTGTAAAACACTGAAATAACATGAAGACGTTTGCACTTGACTACACATTCTGGTTTTCTTTCTATTACATGACTCTAGCCAAGGAAAGCTTGAAATGAACTGGCTTTCCTACAGAGAAAAGCTAATAAAGGTAATTTAAACATTTAATTTATTTAATGGCACTGAAGAGAGTGGTTAAGGTCAGAGGAGATCTGAGGTTCTAGAGACTCACTGAAGTGATGATTCATGAGTGATTTCCAGCCTGTGGTGATAGTTAGCTGGGTGACATTGGAGGATAATGACCCAAGGTCTGAGAGACACACTGCCAGGAAAGCATCTGCTGCCAGAGGTACATAAAAAGCCTGGGAGAAGTCTTGCTCATGTGAAAACAATACATTTTAAAGTTGATTTTAAAACTGAATGAGACAAAAGTTCTATTTCCTTATTATAAGGAAGGCTCTCACTTAGGATGGTTCTGTTTTAGTTTACATGTAGAAAATACCAATATAAGCCATGCCTGAAAACCAGGCATGTCTCCTGGAGCAGCAGCTTAGGAAAGCAGACTAAAAGTACAAAGAAAAAGATTCACATAACATTAGTGCCTCTGAAGGGCTGAGCATTTGCTAATGAAGTGGAAATACATTAATAATATGAAAGATGGAAACAAATGTAAACAAATAAACAAACACGCAGAATCCAAAAGTTAAGCCAAATAAATTAATTTTCATTCTACTGAAACACATGCCATGGACGCAAACATGTAGAGAGAAGTGCCTACTCAGGAAGCATCCCCTCTTGTATATATATCTGTTCCTATTCCTACAAAACATCTCTGCACCCTGTGTCTCAGAGGTGGTGGGAATCCATGGAGAGTTAATGATGACAAAGGCAACTCCCTGCAATATCTTCCTGGAAAATGCCACAGGAGGAGTAGGCAGTGAGTGCTTGTGTGCTTGTGCTGCTGTGTCTGCTTTGCCTTCCTGTGAGACTGGTGAGGAAAAAAAAAAACATTAAGTCTGGGCACTTGGATCTGCAGGCATACAAGCTCTGCCTATCACTGCACGCTTGATCCTGCCCCGCTGCCCTGTGTCTTGGCAATGACACCACTCAGGATGGGCTGTGCCATTGGATTCAAAATGGGTTTGCCCTAATTTGTTATCTACTGTGCTCTTCTGTGAAGGACAAGAGCCTACACAGGGTCTGTGTCTTATATCATGCCCAAAAGCAGGTTAGACTAATGCTCTACTGAAGTGTGAAGGGAAGGAAATTTCAATCTCAAGGGCCTTCAGCTGGGAAATCCTATTGATGCACAGGGAGTCGGACACTGCAGTTTAGAAAAATCTGTGTTTCAAAAAACGTCTTGAATCCTTGCTTAGGACATGTCGGGATAGCCTGGACTCTATGACAAGGGAAAGACAAAAGGTATTCGGTGTGGGAAAGCAGCTCAGATCCCTGAAAGAAAGAAGACTTTCCAGAGTCCCACGGGTTGATAAAGTCTGTAGTAAGTCGTGTGCTAACTCATAAGTCACCATAATACTATCCCTCAGAAATCCTCTCTCTTTGTCCCCAGGCTACCACAGTATCACTCTGACATGACATAACTTACATGAAGAAGTATCAAAATGTGTTACACACATTTGCTCTATTGTCCTGGTTTCAGCCAGGATAGAGTTGGTTTTCTTCACAGAAGCTAGTGCGAGACTGTGTTTTGGATTTGGGATGAGAAACTGTTGATAATGTGCTGATGTTTTGGGTTGTTGCTGAGCAGTCAAGGACAGTCCAGCTTCTTGTGCTGGCCTGCCAGCGAGCAGGCTGGGGGTGCACGGGGAGCTGGGAGGGGACACAGCCGGGACAGCTGACCCAGGCTGGCCAAAGAGATATTCCCTACCATACAACGTCATGCCCAGTACATAAACTGGAGTTGGCCGGGGGGCGGAAATCGCTGCTCGGGGACGGGCTGTCGATCACTGGGTGGGGAGCAATTGCTGTATTGGGCATCACTTGTTCTTGTACATTCCTTTGTTGGTATTATCAACGTTGTTTCCTTCTTTCTTTCTGTCCTATTAAACCGTGTTTATCTCAACCCATGTTTTTTTTTCCCAATTCTCTTCCCCGTCCCACTGCGGGAGGGGGAGTGAGCGAGCGGCTGCGTGGTGCTTAGTTGCCGGCTGGGGCTAAACCACGACATCTATGAATATGCTTAACCCATCAGGACAACTTGGTCTTGCTGCATGACCTGATAGAGGATGATGGCTGATAAATGCAAAGGTTGTGTTATTTGTAAGGGGCAGCAGAACAGAGGCCTGCTCTTATGAGCCATCTGAGTATTATGGCTTTCTCTGCACTCCTGGGATCTGGTTGGTGGCCTAGTCCTGGAATATTTCAGTTCTTCAAGGTTACTGGTAGTTTAATTTGGATGCATGGAATAATCCTAACCATATGCCTATGGGATTCTACATCAGCTAATTTGGGAGAGGTACAGTATTTAATAATAAAACAAAGTAAAATAAAATAAACATGAGATGAAGGCAGTGTGCAGCCCTACTAGTATTGCCTAGCTCAGGTTTTTATGGCCCCTTTTCGGTGTGCACAAGAGTCTGAGACACAACACCAAGGACATCCTGATGAAGATT
>NW_010524782.1:0-623 GCF_000687285.1 Phaethon lepturus | reverse complement strand
GAATATTAATAAAAGAAAAGAAATCCAAAGACTACACTGCCAAGAAAACATTAATCTGCAAACTAAAGGGAACAACAAGCTCTGCATTCGCAGGTTTAAAAAATGCAACTTTATGTAGAGGAAGGAGACACTTTCACCCATAGACAGTTTTCCCCTTTCTTCAGTCCAGAAGGGAATAGAAAAAATATTAGCATAATTCATGTCAAGAGAAATAAGAGACAAAATGGGAAAATTTTGACTGATATCTGGCAAGATATTCTATTCTGACAAGAAAAAAAAGTAGGTTAAATACATTGCAGTTTACAGTGCTGTCCTGGCCATACCGCTTCCACCAGAGGAGCACAGAGGAACATTCCAGGTAAGCTGTGGGTTGGGCACAGCTGCTAGCAGTGGCACAGGACAAGTATTCTACTCCTGTGTAGGCTTTTGGATTGTGCCATTTACAAGTATCCTTAGAACCTTGATGACATAAGAGAGATTGTTTCTGGAAAAAAATCAGTTTGAGAGGAAGAAAAAGAGAAAGCTGCCAGCTTTTCCTTAACTTACATTCCCCACTCCAGAGTTTCTAAACTTTGTCTACACAGAGATCTGTCAGGTTGGCAGCGATGAGGTTGCGCTAAGAA
>NW_010524781.1:6757-13712 GCF_000687285.1 Phaethon lepturus | reverse complement strand
TTATTATTATTATTATTATTATTACCACCACCAGGCCTTTTTTTTGTTTGTTTATAGAAGTTTTGCATGTATTGGATACGTATTTTCTTTCCCTTTTTGTATTTTATGAACTGAAGATAGAGAATAATTCATATTTTAAAAAGTAGAATTTCTATAAAATAGTCATGTTAGGGAGTTATGTGAGCTGTGGAATCAGCTCACATCCTGGCTGGCCTTCTCTGTGGCTTCATCTGAGTTTGTCTCAATAAAGCTGTTATGCTACACATTATGTATTTCTGATGTATTTAAAATGCTGTGCATGCACATATATCTAAAACCTCTCCATTTATATAATAAGGAGCTGAATGGATTCTAATGGTAAACATGATAATAAGCATTAATGTGGTGGCAGAGAGTGTTCTGTCATTCGCATATTTAAGTTTACCCTTGATAATCTGTGAGTATCAGAGCTGGCTTTAGATGCTACTTACATCTTTTAGTTCACGTATTTTTTGTCTGCATTTTTGATTATTTTCACTTTTGAGTCATACGCATGAACAGCACGCATGCTTAATTTATTTTCTTTTTATTTTGTTTCCTTTTGGCTCCACATCTACAATTTCACTATGTCTGCTAGCTAACAAATTTTCTGTGTCCCAGTATTATTCCTTTGCAGACATGTATTTGCAAGAGTATTAGAATTTGCAAAAGTGGTTCTTTCCAAGTTTTCTGTCTACAGAAACGTATACTTACACTTAACGTTCATTCAATATTTCTTGACATCATTATTTGAGAGCTGTTCAGTTAAATTTGAAGTTAAGAAATCACATTGCACTTGAGTTTACTTGTATTTAAACCTCACTAAAATGTGCTTACTCAGATAAATCCCCAGAAGGTTTATTGGCCTCCATTTTCTACTAATTCTGCTACTACATATTTTCCATTATACCTCTGAGGAATCAGGTACTCTTCATGTTAATTTTGAAGCTTAATTTTTCCTCAAAACTGTCTGGTATTCTGATGAGCTAAAAGATGCCAACACTTGTAATTTAGATAAAAATCATACTGAGTATTTGCGGAAATTTTGCATGTTGGATCACTTAGTCTAGAGATTATTTTCCTGCTTGCTCCAAAATAATTAATTTTTATTTTTATTTTTTCCTTAAAAATGAAAGGGGCTTCTTGCGGAGTGGTTTGTTTTTTAAATTTGCTAAAAGATGTGGGAAAGCCATGCAGTTTCTCATTTTTGAAAAAATTGAATTTTTTCATGTAAATCCTTATTTATCAAAAAAGACTGACAGAAAGTATTTGATTGGTGCTAGTAGTAATTAAAAATGCTGTGCTGAAAAATGCTCTAAACCCCTTTAAAAAAAAAAGACAGTGTAGTGATTCATTAACCAACTGCAAAATATAAAAAGAAAAAAGAAAGACACACAAATAAAATACAAGTTTTGGCAATGAGGTGGAATCAGTTCTCTAATAAAGAGACATTATGTTGAAAATGCAGATGACAGCCGTTATGTAGGGTTTTCTTTTGAAATTAATTTTGAATTAAATTAATTCGCTACCTCTTTAAAGGTAAATGGAGCAGGGGGGTCAAAGGCAAAGGGGTACTTGGGTCTCGCGCATCAGGGGATCGGGGCGTCGGAACTGTCTCTCCCCCTCCCACCGGCAGGCAGCAGAAGCTGGAGCAGGGTCTTAGACGTGCAGATTATGGAAATGTGGAGCCTTTGGGACACTTCCCAGAGAAGCCAACCAAGGGCAAAAGTGTAAATTGAGGCCCACCAGCTCCTGTTTTTTCTCCGGCAGAGCAGGAGCCTTCACTCTTGAACAATAGCAGCAGCTGCGAGGACCTTTTCCATCCCCCTGACACCTTAATTCACTGCTCTGAACTTGTTTGCTCTTGCCAATGGCTTTTGCTCTCCTTTCATCTCAGCCCTGCTCTCCGCTCTGCCCGTTCTCCTCCCTTTTCTGTCCCTCTGCTGAATTTTCCTGCTTGCTTTCCTTGCTGTCTTTCCTTCTGAATATTTTCCACTCCCCACAAGCCTGAATGCAGCACCCATCCCAAAACTGAACTTTCTTACAAGCCTGTTTCTTCATGAGAAAGATCAGTAATTATTACATTCATAATGAAATTCAAAACATGCAAAAAAATGGAAGTGATACGACAGCCAGCCGTTCCCTCATCCAGAATATTTTCTATGCCCTAGAGCTTAGGAATGTCTTCAGGTAATTTAAAAAAAAAAAAAAAATTACTTGTTTTGTAGAGGATGGTGTTTTGTAATACTTCAGACTAGTTAGAAGTATGTCAACAAGACTTAATTAACAACTGGCTAGTGTCAGGAGTATCACAGCCTATTAGAAAGCTCAAGTAACGAAAATTAAATCCATAAAAAAACCCCCACCTAATCTCTACAACTTCCAAGATTTTGCAAGGGAAAATCCGTATATCTTGTAGCACCCAATTCAAGTACATTTCGGTACAAATAAATGATGATAGGATTTTATTATGTTGTCAGAATGTAACAGTGCAGCAAAGGTTTGGCCTGAATTCCTTGACATCTAATCTTGGGATTGGGCCATAAATATTTTAATGTCCACAAATAATCACGTCTTTTGATTTATTTTGTAGTGAAAATAATAATGCCAAGTGACATCAGTGGATGGGATGACTTTGCTATCCCAATGCCACATTGAAGATAATGCCAGTTTATGGCTTGAACCTGCTGTTAGTTTGCTTGAGTGGTCTATAAGCAAGATCACAAAAGGGAGAATGCTGTTTCCTTCTTCCTTTACATCACGTTCTCCCATACTGAGATTGTCCTCAAACACCTCTCCTTTGATCAGCTGTATACTAATACACTGTATTGCACCTGATGAATTCAGAATTTTGGATGGTATAACCGCCGTTTAGCTGTAAAGTGTAACTTTCAAGTAATGCACAGGAATGCTTATTTTTGTACTTTGCAAATTGGAGTTTTTTTAAAATTTTGTTGCTTAGCTTTGAGGAGCTTTGTGCACAAATCTAGGTGTAAATTGGGTCTTTAGAAACATGGGGTAGGTTTAAATGCTAGCATAAAAAGAAATCAAACATTGCCAACTTGTTTCCTTGATTGCCATCAGGGTGGGGTGAAAGCAGTCATAGATGAAAACATTTTCTTTTTAGGCCTTGTTCTGGGATAGAATAAGTTTCCAACTTTCAAAAGTTCTCTGGTAACTTATGATAGTTGTTATTATTGTAGTATTTGAGGCTGTGAGTTGTATTGGACAGTTCCAAATTTTAACTTACTTTTCAGAGCTTGGGGATAGAACAATATACGAGACAAACCCATGCAAAGTATGAAGATTTATAATGTCAATGGCAGAGATTACTTTTTAATGCATACTAGAAAAGTATATGTCCTGAAGAAAAAAGCTGTTAGGTTACTATCTACCTAAATCAGTCCCTGTCTTTTCATAGTTTCATACAATATTTGGGTTGGTAGGGACCTTTTAAGGTCATCTAGTCCAAGCCCTCCACACTCTCACAGAAAAATGGAGGAATGCTTGTATGACTCTCTTTGAATCAATTAGAAATAATTTCAACGAACAAGCCTTTAATGTAATAAAGGTGATTTTAGCTGGGCCTCAGCTATGTAGTTACAACTGCATCTAATATTCGGCATTTATTTGTGGCCTCAGAAGTGTGGTGCCACTCCTGTGGTGTATACCGCTCCTGATCAAAAACATTTAGCCAGTGTGGAAGGGGGGAAAAAAAAAAAAAGACAAGTTAGGCAGAAAAAGATCAGCTGTTTGGAGGTGTGATATCTGTAGATGAGAGCCAAGTTAGGAAAGGGGGTTAGCTATTGAAATAGCCAAGTTAAACAAGAGACACTTAGGGCTAAGTAGCCTCCCAAAGGATTGATAAACTTTCACATGGGGAGTGTATGCGGTTGAGCCATTAGCCCCAAATGGTGTCTTGTTTAACTTGGCTTTTAAGATAACTAGCCCTGTCTAACTTGGAGTTCCCTGATGGTATCCCACCTTTGCAGGGCTGACCCTCTTTATAACTTGGCTTTTTGTATTTATAAAACGGTTTTGATCAGATAGCACTCTCTTTTTTTTTTTTGGTTCAGAAGAGAATTAAGCTTGGTTCAGAAAAGAATTAGGTTGCAAGGGAGAATATATTAGTGTCGCATTGAGAGACAAGCTGATTTTAATAAAACACAATTGTAGAATGAAGAAAAAGGAACACAGCCAGAACAGGATTTTAACCCCCAGCTTGCTCTCCCACAAGTAGATTTTGTTGCCATAAGGCTATGTGGAGAATAGCTGTCTCTATTTTTTGCATAACTGAACAGGCCCATCCAGTCTCTTAAAATGAATATAAATACGGAAAATGACAAAAAGAAAACTGATATTGCACAAGGGCTGAAAAGCTTGAATCTGAATGTGTGCTCATGTCTGCGCGCTGACACAACTGCAAGAAAATCAGACAATGTAAATAACATATGGTTTGTTTTTCCAACAAAAGGAAAGAAGGAAGACAAGGGGGTTTAATACGTTTGGCAAGTTGTCCCTTCTAAACTATCATACTCTAAAAGGGACATTTTGTGTATCATTCCAGTTCTACAGATGCATCGAGAGCCAAATCCTGCTCTTACTGAAGTCAATGGGAGTTTTGCCATCGACTTCACTGAGACTAAGATTTGGCCTCAAAAGAATTAATTCTAACAACCGGAGTTGTCAGGGCAGTAACAGATTTCTCATACAAGTTTTGTCCTGTGTGGATAGCGAAAGGCTCGTTTTTTAGCTTGGCTAAAGACGCTGTTGTGACTCTGAACGCCTGGGGTGTGGATGTGTGAGGGTGTCTGCAGGGAGAAGCTTTCGCAGAGTTATGTACATTTTGTTGAAGGGCAGGGACGGTATTTGACTCTGCGTTGGTGCGACGCCGGGCGCAGCAGGGCCCGGAGCCTGACGGAGGGCTCAGGCCGCTCCTGTGCTATAAACAATTATTCATAATAGCGTTATAGAGCTCATAAACAGCGTTCTGTTCCTGTGATAGATACAGTAAATGGGTAACATGTTGTTCTCATGTAGCAACATATGCTTTACATAATTTAGTAATACAGTACTTTATATAGGCTTTTAGAATAAAAACAGCAAGGCGCGTTATTCCGCACCGCTCCGCGGCTCGGACCCAAGCATTTCGGTATTTGACTGGAAAACGCAGTTTGCAGTGACGCAGCCAACTATTGTGCTTTTTCTTTAGAGCAGCATCTTTTAAAGTTGTGTTAAAATGTCCATAGAGAAAAAATAAGTACTGTTTGTTGTGTGCAACCTTCTGTCCTTTGGTATATTCTTATCCGTAAGTTCACCAGAGCTCCATTCAAAATCATCCTTGTCAATCAAAAGTATATTAAATTGATGGAAAGCAAAGAATTTTTTTAAGCATTTGAACCTTCTAGCATAGAATTGTGTTATACAAAGTGGGTTTTTTTTACGCAGCATTTTTTTGTACAAAGAAAACTATCTCTTTCTAACTATTTGATTTTGTTTGAAAAAATGTGTTACTTCAGTGTTTCTACCACAAGAGAAAGTGAAAAGTGTATTGCAGCAAACTGAAGAGGAAAAAACACAAAATCCCAATGAAAATTATATGAAGTCTAGAATAATGCAGTGGAGTGTGAATGAGCAATAGGAAGCCATTGCAAGGCGTGGGGGGGAAAACCAGCAGGATTTTTCCCATATTGTATAAGACACCAAAGTAAACCTGCTTGCTTTATTTAGAGGGAATCATACTGTAAGTTTGATTTATTTTCTTCATTTTGGTAGGTAAAATTACTGTGAGATGGAAGGCCAAGGTGAGACTCTCATGTTAATACACGTCTCGTTTTCTTCCAGGAGAGTACACAACTGCTACAAATGCCGTCAGTGCAGCTTCACAGCTGTTGACACTCAGTCACTACTAGAGCACTTCAACACTGTGCACTGTCAGGAGATGGACGTCACTACAGCCAACGGGGAGGACAGTCATGGTGTTTCGTCTATCAAGGAGGAGCCAAAAATTGACCTCAAGGTCTACAGTCTGATTAATCCGGACCCCAAAATGGGGGAGCCCATATCTGACAGCATAGTGAAGAGGGAAAAGACAGAAGATAAGGAAGTGCTCAAGGAGAAAGGTTGGACTGACAGTCCCAGTGATGATCTTCGCAACGTGACCTGGAGGGGAACTGACATTTTGAGGGGGAGCCCGTCATACACACAGACCAGTCTAGGCCTATTGACCCCAGTGTCCGTTGGCCAAGAGCAGCCAAAGCCTTTAAGGGATAGTCCAAACGTAGAAGCTGCCCATCTTGCGCGGCCCATTTACGGCTTGGCGGTGGAGAGCAAGGGCTTCCTGCAGGGCGTGCCAGCCGGAGCGGCGGAGAAGGCCGGGCAGCTCACCCAGCCCTACCCTGGATCCGGGGACGGCAAGGCAAAGGATGAATCCCAGTCCTTATTACGGGTAGGAAGCTCTCTCTACTTTTTTCTTGGTTTTTACGATTACATGTATGTTATGTTTAATTAGGCATTCAAATGATTTCTTCAGTTCCGGAGTAGTGTGGTTGGGGTGGGGTTTTTTTTCATGCAAGGAAAAAAAAAAAAATCAAGGAAAGACTGAAAGACTCAAACTGGTAGAGCTAAACTGGCAAGTAAATGCTCCAAAGTGTTTGCATAAAAAATATATATATATTGGTGTAGTATTAGTAATCAAGTGCTTCTGCTTTTGCATTCAAATGATTTCTTCAGTTCCGGAGTAGTGTGGTTGGGGTGGGGTTTTTTTTCATGCAAGGAAAAAAAAAAAAATCAAGGAAAGACTGAAAGACTCAAACTGGTAGAGCTAAACTGGCAAGTAAATGCTCCAAAGTGTTTGCATAAAAAATATATATATATTGGTGTAGTATTAGTAATCAAGTGCTTCTGCTTTTGCTGTTTAGCTCTGCTTGAATTTTGT
>NW_010524781.1:6310-6743 GCF_000687285.1 Phaethon lepturus | reverse complement strand
GCTAATTGTGCAGGTTGATGATGCATTTGAAGAAGGAAGGTTTAGAACCCCAGAAGGCTGCACATCTGTTACACTAAAACAACTAATCACCTCTTAAATTTTGTGGTGGTGTGACAGTTCACACTTAAGCAAGATTTCACATTATTAAATATCTAAGAATATGAAACCTGAGTTAAATATTAATAAAAAGTAACCTCTTTCTTTTGTAAAGCAACATAATTATATATCAGTTTTGACACTTGTCTGGTTGCCTTGGAAGCAAAAGAAAAAGAAAAAAGAGAAAAGGAAGGAGCTTGGATGTTAAGAAAAGGAGAGTATTTGTCACACCAAATAATTCCTATTCTGTCATCTTTTTTTTTTTTTTTTTAAAAAAAAGGCCCTTCCCCTTCCATTAAGGTATGCTTTTCCCATTTGGGGGAAATTTGGATTTAGA
>NW_010524781.1:5878-6274 GCF_000687285.1 Phaethon lepturus | reverse complement strand
TCCTGCTAATTGTGCAGGTTGATGATGCATTTGAAGAAGGAAGGTTTAGAACCCCAGAAGGCTGCACATCTGTTACACTAAAACAACTAATCACCTCTTAAATTTTGTGGTGGTGTGACAGTTCACACTTAAGCAAGATTTCACATTATTAAATATCTAAGAATATGAAACCTGAGTTAAGTATTAATAAAAAGTAACCTCTTTAGTTTGTAAAGCAACATAATTATATATCAGTTTTGACACTTGTCTGGTTGCCTTGGAAGCAAAAGAAAAAGAAAAAAGAGAAAAGGAAGGAGCTTGGATGTTAAGAAAAGGAGAGTATTTGTCACACCAAATAATTCCTATTCTGTCGTCTTTTTTTTTTTTTTTTTTAAACAAAAGGACCTTCCCCTTCCA
>NW_010524781.1:4720-5859 GCF_000687285.1 Phaethon lepturus | reverse complement strand
GTAGGGAAATTTGAGATTAGAAAAGCTCTCAAATTCTGAGGAGCTGAACAGGGAGACAAATATGCGCCTGTCTCCTGGAGTCATCACTGTATATTTTCAGGGGCTGCTCCCTGTCTGAACTTCTAGAAACTTGCTGTAAGTGTAGTCAGTCTGCAGACAAACCTCACTATACGTTTTTTTTTTTTTTTTTTTGATCAGCTATTTTTCTTTATCGTGTTTTATAAGCACATTTGTAACCATAACATCCATTACTGTAAGAGTGAACAACATGTCAGAAGAAAAGTAAAGGCAAGATAAATGTTTTATTCCATGGTCCACTAAGATTATACATAGGTATATCTGTCTCTGTATGCATATATGTGTCTTACAAGCTCTTTTTAAATGAAGTCAGTGGTCTTAAAAATATTGCAGTTATTCTAATTGTAAAATACTGTGTCTGTCCCTGAAAGTCTGCATGCAACTTGGGGGGAGCACAGTCTTTTGTGCCTTATGGGTCGTGAATAGTTACTGATGTCAGATTTTAAGTGTATGAGAAGTAGTCACAGTATGACAGGTTCCCTGTTGCAAACCTGGGTGTGTGCTCATTCTGAATGGCAGGTTTGTACTTCTCCATTTGGAAATATATATAAAAACAAATGCATATATCTGACTAGCAGTGGAATTCATGCTGTACATATGACACTAGTTATATCCCACTTGAATTTTTATAGTGGTTCTTAGCAGTGCACAGACATATTGGCCAGAGGAGCCATTTATTTTGTGGTTTATCAGACTACAAATATTTTTCGTTTATTTTTTGACTCTTAAAGAATGAAAAAAGCCAGCTAAAGAAAAATCTGCAAAGGGACCTGGTAGTATGCAGAGTCAGCTCTATAAAGGTCTAAATTTGGTTGGTAGCTGGAGCCTAAAATCTTAATAAGTGGGAAAATAAGACCATTGTATTATCACTCTTAAGCCATTGGTGAATAAAGAAGGGGAAACTGTACACTGCTTACTTCTTATGCCCTTCTTTAAGTTTGGACAGTTTTTTAAAGTCTTTATGCAAAAATACTATTCCCCCCCTCCCCCAATAAGTATTTTTATCACTTTTGGAAATTTTGATCACTTCTGGATGTTGTGAAATACAAAGTACCTGGAAT
>NW_010524781.1:4330-4689 GCF_000687285.1 Phaethon lepturus | reverse complement strand
GTAGGTTTGCGTGGGTGGGGGGGGGGGGGGGGGGAAGGTCTTATGTTTGTATATTATCAGGGCATATAAATTAGTTCCTTACATTTTAAAATGTTGTGTACAACCCAGCTTTTCTTTTATAAGGTTTGTAAAAGGCTTTATTAGTGGATTGGGTCTATACTAACTGGTGAAACGATACCGACAGCCCTCAAGGAGGAATTACTTTTCTGTATGCTTTTAGCTAACTTGCTCTTTGAACTTAGTTGTGCCAAGGACTTGTTTGTCTGGGTCTTTTCCTTAGTTATAATATTTTAATTTTCACTTTTCTTCTTTGAAAATTGGGCATGTTGCCTTTGTCAGTTTGAAATATTAAAAAAAAG
>NW_010524781.1:0-4299 GCF_000687285.1 Phaethon lepturus | reverse complement strand
GGAAAGAGGTTAACTTTCTACATCTGCTGAACAGAGTCCCTAATCACATGTATTTCATCACTATTGATGGATAGATGAAAATAGTGAGAATTCAAACTTCTTGAAGGTAAGGGGTGATCTGAAGGCTAGGAGATTGTGGAAGATGAAGGAGTGTGATTCCGTGAGTGATATTAATTCCCTATTCCCCTGGATGTGTGAAAAAGATTATAGAAACCTAACCCCTTTATTTTGCTCTTGATTCAGTTTTCTGTAGACAGAGTTATGGGATGCAGTACTGGAGCCAAGAAGAAAGAAGACAAAGTGATGGTCAGATTGACCAGTGGGAGCTTAGCGTTGGGTATTCTCTCACATACATCTTATATGAATGCATGGAAGCTCACTTCTCCCAGACAGAATTAGAAATTGTTCAAAAAAGAACTTTCATTCTGGAGAAAGCTAATTTTTTTAATCCTCTGAAATAAAAAATACTCCCTATTCTTAAGCAAATCTCTCAAGATTATCCACTTTTGGAGAAATTTATTTTTCTAATGTGAAATAATAGCTAGTAGAAATAGCTAAAGTTATGCTAAAAGTCCGGCCTTTCTAAAAGAAAAGTGTTAAATCAATACATACTTCTGGTATCATACAATGAATTCTCATGCAAAGCACTGTATCCCAGGACAACTGGTGACTAGGAAACAAAACCTGTAATAAAATCACTGTAGACACCTTCTTTCTTTTTTTTTTTTCCCCCAAAGACTGACACAGAGGAAGCCAAAAATTTGGAATTACTCAGTGAATAAATACTGTGAGAAATGGACTGAAAAAAAATCTAACACATCTTTTTGGATCTGCTGGCTATCCAGTATTTATAAAGGGGTTCTGCTTATTAAAAATGATTTGCAATGATCTGACAGTAGCAGTTATACCATGTGCTTTTCATTTTTTAGTTCTCTCATGACTGGGGGAAGGGAAAGGGTAGATCATGTTTTTCACATTTTTTCATATAGATAGTGGTTAATACTGCAAGTGGGTTTTCTAGATTCTGAGTTTAGGAGTGATTAGCATTTCAACAAAATACCAAAGACGATACAGATCAGCTGGGGAAGGGGTGAAAATCTACAGTTGCCCACAGAATTCCCTAATGCCTACAGGATAATTGTAAACTTTTGGAAATTACTTGGAGTGTTTTTCAGCTTTGCATGTTGTGTAAGCCGTTTATCTGCTGCTTTCTTACATTCCTTCCATGCATGATGGACATGTTCCCTCCCCAGACTCTGAGCTACAGTAGATTATTCGTGGGAGTCGTTAGGGTAGGATTTCTTTCTTTTTTAGCAGCTAAAAGACTGAATCACTTGTGACTTTTCGGGAGCTGGGGATGGTGCAGTGCCGATAGCTTGAACTCTGCATGTGTGCAAATACACAGATGCAGTGGATGCACCTTTTTCCCTGAGAGCGCTTCCAAGCTGTGTGTATGTAACAGAATCTTTCTCAGGGGCTTGGTACACTTCTGTGAGTAGCTTTAATTTATTTTTCTTATTAAAATGTTTCCAGCAGCTGTACTTACAGCGAATCGGTATGTTTTGCAAATGGGAATTACAAAAAATGTACCTCAGCGTGGTACAATGTAGACATTATTTCTGCTCTTCCTTAGAGTAGCTGATTTTATAGTTTAAAGATTTGTTGATACTGGAAGGTCTATTGAGATGCAAAAATGTTCCTTTTTTTGGGTAGCACATTGGCAGCCAGAGGACTCCAGGCCAGGCAGATTGTTTAATGCTTTGACAACGCAGATCTTGGACAGCAGGAACTTTTTGCTAAACTGATTTTAAATGAAGTGTCCTGTTTTGGTATGTGTGGACACTGCAGAACAAAGTTTTCCTCCACAAAATTGGGAATTGCAGCCTGAGCCTTCAGACCTATACACAGACCTAGTTAGCCCACCCAAAGGTGTTGGTAAACACGGCTGCCTCGCATTGTGGTTTAGCTGATGCAGATGCAGAACAGCACAGATCGGTGTGTCCCGCGGTGCAGCGCAGACCTGAAGGCAACAGGGAGATGCCTGTGTATTAATCGTAATTCATGTAACAGGGGGCTTTGTGTACCATCAGAGGGAGAGAGGTTGTCAAATTATTGCAAAGGTACTGGTGATTTTTATCAAAGGCAGACTGCAGGCTGTAATATTAAATATCTGACTGAAGTTGTGTCAACCTTTGCTATGAGCTTTTTATATGGGGCAAAGGATAAAATTGGCGCTTCTGTTAAATCAAGGGTATTTTGCACCATAATGATCAGACTGTTTACACATTTACAGGAAATCATGGCATTTCAAGGAAGTTTCCATTCACTTTAAGAAGACGTGTTTTCTTTTTGTCTGTGATATTTACACTTCTGATATTTCATACAGTGTTCTGCCTAGAGCTGGTTATATGGCTTTAAATCTGGGGGAGACAAGAAATCAGAGAAAGTTATTTCCCATCTCCCAGATTTGCTTTCTCCTACATGGCTGATTGACAGAGCTAATTTAAAAATAAGCAATTGGTATGTATGTAGTAAATTTACATATAATTGTTTTAATATCATTGTAGTAAATATCGGACACAATTCCTAGTGGTAAAACATTATTTCTCCTGTAAAGTACTGACTCCTGTTATCCACAGATTTAGATGCCAGATAGCTGCAAGGCAGTGCCAATACTGAACTGGCCTTTGTGATTTCCAAAAGACTTCTCTAAACATTCACTTCTTGGCCAGAAGGGTAACACACCTTTGAGGTAAAACCTACCTCTCTGATGTTGGTAGTAGTATTGCTGCTGCCTTTAGCAGCAGCACTGGAAGGTTCAAGCACGCAGAGTGGGATTTTGGTTTAAATTTGATTTTTCTGTGGTCACTACAGGGTAATGAATGGAAGTTTTTGTGCGCTTTGGCATCGTGTCCCACTTCCAACCACCCTTTGCTAGGAACATCTTAATGGTACATCTACAGAATTAAATTTAGTGCATGCAGTTGTATCATTCATCTTATATTTAAGTTGGTGGAGGTCTTGGATGCTGCATCCCATCCCTCAGCCACTTTGGGAAAGAAAAAGCAGCCCTTTAAAGAAGAAACATCTGAAGTAGTTTCTCTATAGCTGCATCTCATTTTTTTCCCATTTCCTCTGACTCTGTTAGAGATCTTTCAGGAAGTATTTATAGTCAAGGCCATTCATTGCCATACGGGTCCTCTAATTAGCTGAGGAGAACGCAGCAGGCGCTGTGTCTCGCTAATGCGCAGAGCTCTGGCGGGTCAGAGAGCCGCCACAGGCTTTCGTTTTTTTCTGAAGCACCTGTTTTCACAAGTCTCTGCCTGGGGAGGCAGCGGGCTACTTTTTTAAACATAACTACATCCTGGAAAATGGCAAGAATCCTCTGACAAGGAAAATGAGAAAATAAAGTTAGGACTTGAAGAGAAAGGGGTTTGTAGCGTCGGGTTTCCTGCACAAAGCTGAGGAGGGTAGAACCCCCGTGCTGGTGAAGGGCGCCTGAACGAAGCTAAAAAAACTTTCTGAAGGTTTCAAGCAGTTTAGAAACAAACATGTACTTGGCTGCTTTTAGTAACTACTGGAACCAAACCCACAAGAAATTGAATGTTTTGCATTACTCATCCTGACAGAGTGATCAGATAGGACTAGAAAGTAACTTTTAGAAAAATGTTAACCTGACCAATTAAAGGCATGTCTCTGGTTTTTGTGTGGGGTGTGTCTGTCATGCGGAGAGACAACCCCACCTCGTGCCTGTTTACCCACCCATCGGGGCATATTTTTTTTGCCTTTTTTTTTTTTTCTTCTCGCTTTTACGAAATGCGGTTTAGAAAAGAATTAAATGATAAAATCATTATTTGGGTGGGGCGCGGTAATAATGCGAAAGGGCAGCAGCTACGTCAAAATCCTTGATGAAAAGGTGAATCAGTATGTGGAACAAAGGGAGACCGGTACGGGCCCCCGGGCCGCTGCGTAAGCAGCAGGGTTTATTGAAGTTGCTGTGATCAATAACAATGATGCAGGGAGGGAGAGCAGAGATAATTCTTGATTTAAAACAAGCTGCTTCGTTCAGATGGGAGAGACGGTAATGAAGATGAGAACAAAGGAGTGCTGCTTGGATTGAACCGAGCGGCCAACACAGATTGACAGTGTCAGATGCCATTAACTGAATGTTGTATTACCCTGAACTAGTTGGGCAGGAGAACCCCTCTTCTGCCTCTCTGGTCGGGCGGTTGGTGTCCCGGCGCTGGTGGGAGCGAGAAGGGGCCGCGCGCCCGCGCTGGGGCCTGGCTGTGCCGGGGC
>NW_010524780.1:34782-39791 GCF_000687285.1 Phaethon lepturus | reverse complement strand
CTTGGCCTTATTAAACCTCATGCAGTTGACAATATTTGCCTGTTGACATATTACCTGTGTCATAGCTGTGTAATACTAGTATATGAAATCTTAGCTTACAAGGTGTAAACTATTTCAGTTTGATCCATAAGTAGTTGTGTTTGAAAGAGTATGCTATTTATGGAAGTTAACTGACATGTTTTTTTAGCAAAGCGATACATTTTGTAAGAAATATAGAATTTTATTTCAAATTGTTTTTCCAGTTTCCTTTAAATCCGTACAGATTCTCTTATAGTTAGTCAGGGGCACTATGTAGAGCAATTTCAGTAATAAAAGGAAAAAAATTAGATATGCTAATAATATACCTGCTTCTACTTCTGTTGCAATACTTAGGAGCTTGCTTACTTTTTCATTTGCCTGGTATGTTGATGTTAACACAAGTACGCTGTTTTTCAACTTCTGTGTATCTTGCTCCTGTAGGAATTATACTACAATAAACATTCATGATGACATTAATACAAACATATAAGTCATATACCGTTTTACTGAAATCAGTGCTGTGTGGCTTCCTGTAATATTTTGTATTTTAAGCAAACTAAGCAAGCTGAAACAAGAACTTAAAATAAAAGTTGGAGGGGCAAAGAGAAGTATGAAAGAGGATATCTGAGGTACATATTCACCAAAATTAGGGTCAGTTATTGAACTATTCAGAAGAATGTAATGAGTGAGGTTCTGTCAACAAGTTATTTCAATGGTTTTAATTTTTCAACTCATCAGGAAAGAAAAAAGTTAAAAAGGTCAAAGTTCCTTTTGGTCACGGGAAAAAAGCATTCTTAAAAGAATAAAAATATTTATGTTTTCAAAGTTTACACTTTTATAAATTAGTATATTCTCTGTATTTCCTGAATTTACTTTATCAGAATTATTCAAAGTTCAAAAATAAGCCATTGAAAAATTAGTCTCATCTGTCTTATATGTTGTCACAGTTTAATTAATTGATACATTACAGAATCACACCCCTGCATTTTTTTTTTCTGAAACAGTTGTTCAAGATCAAAAGTTGCAGTAAAAAGACTTGACTACCTCAGCTTCTGCTTAGGCTGTGCAGAAACGCCTGTCACTAGAACATGCTTTCATGCTGTGAGCGACCCAACCCTGGTTTTCCTACTCTTAAATTTATTACCTTCTGTAGGCAAACATTGGCATGAAAACTGATTAGAGGATTGAGCCTGCTCTTTATCTCACTGACACTTCAGGGGTGAATCCCAACTCTCCTGATGGTTTTACTGACACTTTATTGACCTTCAGCTGCCTCATTGAGAAGCATTTCCTCTGGATAGCACAGACCATCATCTCACCCTCACCACAATACAGTAGCTTTACCCGGGATGTGGACCTGGCCCTGTGTTTCCCCTTAAAAAACATTGTTCTGTGTTTAAAATACAAAATGATATATAGAGACGGAACCTTTCCTCAGGCCCCGGGCCCAGCCCCACTGCCAGCCTGGCTGCGGTTGCTGCAGCTGCTGGGCCGCACCGGGCCAAGCTAGAAGGAGCCATGACTCCATCTGTCCAGGGAATTGGGCTGGATTATTTTCAAATAGTATTTTTAAAATGCTTCAGAGCAGGCTGTGTACCACTAGGCATAATGATGTTTTTATGGGTACCTCTGCTGTCTGTTCAGACAAGTCTTTGGATTCAGCCAGCTGTCCCTTTTGGCCGAGAGGCTCCCTAGCTGCCAGGCCTCTGTCATAAAAATCCTGAAACAGCTTCTCCCCTCTTAATTAGGTTACTCAAACAATGTGCTTTACCCCTTTCTTCACTACGTGACCTTCAAATCCTGCTGCCCTGACTTTGCCCATTTATAGCACAAACCGTTGCTGGCTGACAGCAGAGTCACCAACTGATGGTCATTCAGCCATTCCTCCTCCCTCCCCTTGTCCCTCGTCACATCTTTCCCACCTCTGAGCTGTCACCACCTTTCCCTGAGCTATGCCAGGGAGAAGAGGAGAAAATTAATTGTGTCATATTCACATAACATCTTTCTACCATCGTAATGCTGGAAATGTTATCTCCTTGCAATTACAGTGAGTTTGCATGGGTGTAACTTCATTTATTTAAATAGACCTACTTCTGATTGACACATACAAATATGTGAGGAGAATCTTGGCCTACTTCTTTGTCATTGTGAGTTATTTCAAATGTAAGAACATTATTTACTACTTAAATATAAATAGACACATATTGCTGCTGTCACTTCTCCCCAAAAATACAGAACTAATGAGCTCTGACCAGGCCTTGTCTTGTCGCAGGTGGGTTTGGTGAAGCTTTTGGGGGATATATGGACATAGCTTTTTATTGAAGGAAAATATATTGATTAGTTACGTTTTAAATTTGCTTTAAGACTTTAGTTACAGGCTATTTCTCAAACAATAGCAAACAATTTTTTTTTTGTTAGCAAACTCCTCCTTTTCAAATCTGACCTGTAGAACAGCAAAGGGTTTTTCCTCATGCTCACCTTGTTTGTGACTGGATCTGTTCAATCTTGGAGGGTTCTCCGAGACCGAGTTCATTTGTTCCTTTGTTGAATTCAAAACGTTGCTGCTATATGTTCCCTGCTATAGGAAAAAGGAAACACACTTTATATGCAGAGCCTGAAATTTATTGCTAAGTGTAGATGAAGACTTCACAGTCAAAACAAAGAATTATTATTAGTCTAGACCTGATTTAACAGAAATGGAAAGAAAAAAGAAATAAGAAAGAGACTACCTGTATAGGAAAAGCCTCAATAATAACAATGCAATTAAAATTGTTATACTCAGGCTTCCTAGTATCTGCACCTTGCTCTAGTGGTATGCCACCTCACATCCTACGGTTGTTGGTTTCAGACCGGGGTGGCTGGAGGCTTTACAGCATCCCCAGTCTTTTACCAGGAGGAGTATGACTTAGATACTGATGGTTTCCTTCTCCATACCCTAAGGTCCACTTGTATACCTTTGTATACTTCCTGACCCTTTTTATACTTTGTTCATTCTGCACTGATCTAAAATGCCACATTAAATCTCAATGTACTATGTGTGGAGTGTGAGTTATTTTGGATACATGCTCTTACCCTCTCTTACCCTTAGAGTTGGTTTCGCTCAACTCCCTAAGTTGGCATTTCTGCAGCTGACTGCTGGTGACATGTTCATAGGCTTGGGGGTGCAGGATCCTCCTGTGCCCAACTGTTACCATCCCACACCATGTCTACCCCACACTGCATCCTGTGCCTGTGTTCCTGTTTTCAACACCTTGCTCTCATCCCATCCCTATCCTCTACATCGTGACATGACACAAATATTTCATTCTACACACAAAAAGCTATTTCCTACTATTATTAATACTAAAATTATGATATGGTTACACATCTCAGTTATAAAAAACTATGCAAAAGAAAAAAAAATTTCATTATAAAACTGCTCCTACTGATAAACAAAGTAAAATAAAACTCCAGGCAGCCCAGGAAAAGCCTAGACAATAAGTCTGACAAGTCCTACTTCTGACTTCTTACAAAATCACTACAAAGCACATCAGACTTGCAAACATAGCTTTCTGCCAGGAAAAAACACTGAATGAAATATTCCCTACCAGTTATATACTTTGCAGAGCAATGCAGTATAGCACAGCCCCCCAAAATACCTTTTGAGCAGTGAGTGACTACATAAGCTTCTTAACATAGATCAGATTTCGTATGTTAGAAATAACTAACTAGCAGTATCAACTTGATATGATACCATATATGTTGGTTGTATCCTGGTTTTATCTCATATTGAAAAAAAAAAACAAAACACCAAAAAAACACTACCAACAGAGGTATTCCATCTAAATAAAATATGACAACTACATTGTTACCTGTTCTGAAATTTTTTTCTTGGAGCAACAGACCTGAACGATTTGCATCAAATAATCATATATCACATAAATGGATATATTTTGGTGTTATATCAACTTAATATTTCTTCTTAGCTATTTTCCATTGGTTTCCACTTCTCTGTCTTTCTTTTGAATAGGTAAATAAGTACTTTATTACTGGGTTTTAGATAAATATAAGCTTACTATAGATTCACTGATTAATTTTAATAAAATGATGGTTTTTTAAGCTGTTTGGGCTTTTTTACACAATGATAAATTGTCACAGAAACTAGATGAAACTAATGTAATAGGTATTGTTTCTGTCACAAAAGAAGACAATAGAAAGGCTCTTTGTGATCCTATTTATTATTACATTTCAGTACTAGTCAAGAAAAGACATAATGGACAGAATTGAAAAATGTGTTAAGATTAGCTGATATGTCTGTGTTACTCAGCCTAGATGGTCTAGCTAAAGCTCAGAGAAGAGAAGATCAAAATGTAACATTTCAAAAAGAAGGATGTAAGTGAAAGTAATATCAGTTTTGGTATCTTGTTAATAACGTTTTCAGTAGATTACCTTACTTTGTCACAATTAGAACGGAACAAATAATTAGAACAAATTGTTTTTTTCAAGAAATTTTTTTAAGCTGTATGTTGGGCAGACAGTTGTTACGAAAAGCATAAGCTTTCTTTACTTTTTTTTCAAATGGAATGAGTGTTTTCCCTTCATTGTTTTGGCAAATTTTATGGAAACAAAAATATTATTGAAAGAATAATATTTTTAACTTCACAAGGACTCAGTTATCAGTTTTATTATTCTGAATACTAATTATATGAAATATGTCTTATAAGAATTTAAGAAAACTTTCCATTCTGGAAAGAAAAATTAAAAGAAACATTAACTTCATTTCTATTGTATGAATCAGTGAACTAATTCTCAGATAACTCACATAATTTTATTTGCTTATTCTATAACAATAAAAATCCTTTGTACAAACTTCAGAGAATGGCATCTCTCAGAAATTAAAATGAAGTAAAGGTTCTTCATAGTGATTTTCTTGATTTTTGGTTCTTCAAGGCTCCGGAAAAAAATATTTCTTCCCAGACGCAGGACTATGTTTGACTTTGATGAACTTCATG
>NW_010524780.1:29938-34751 GCF_000687285.1 Phaethon lepturus | reverse complement strand
CGGGCGCACTCCTACAGCTTGCTCAGAGGTCATTCCAAAGAGCAGCCCTGCCCTACAGCACAGTGACCACTCCTTCCAATTTTGTGTGATCCACAGGCCTGCTTAGGGTATATTTCATCTCATCATTAAGATAAAGAGAAAAGAATTTAGCTGACTTTTAATAGGTTAGGAAATCTGTAGTTAAAAAGACTACTAACAGATAGAACTGTTCAATACCAAAGACTAAGAATGGCATTTCCCAGAATGCGGAGGATCATGATAAATAAATAAACTACAAGAGGGCAGATTTCGACTAGATCTAAGGAAGAAATTTTTCACCATGAGAGTGGTGAAACATTGGCCCAGGTTGCCCAGAGAGGTGGTAGATGCCCCATCCCTGAAAATGTTCCAGGTCAGGTTGGATGAGGCTCTGAGCAACCTGGTCTAGTTGAAGATGTCCCTGCTCATTGCAGGGGGGTTGGGCTAGGTGATCTTTTGAGGTACCTTCCAACCCAAACTATTCTATGATTCTATGATTCTATGATTCTATGAAATAAAACTCCCAGGAGGAAGGAAATATAGGCTGAAATTTCAGAATACATAAGAGGGAAATTAATTTGTGACTCCCATTTTTGGAATAAACAACTAAAAGCTCCCAAAGACCAAGCTTCTTTTTCTTCTTCTTTGGCTTGGATTTTATTACATCTGGCCAGAAAGGTATAATAATTTTTAAAGTTCTCATTTTTATTTTAACTATGTTTAAATATTTTCTTACTAAAATTTGCTTGCATTAATTGATAATTTTAGCTGCTTTTAGAATAGAACTGCACAGCTTTTCCGGACAAATGCATCTAGCCTTACTGTATAGATCAGCGTTACTGAATCTAGGAAGTACAGTGTGCTTGGTGCTGTTTAAAGTCTGATATCTGAAGAGCCACAAAATGTTTTCTGGCTTCTAAGGCCCACCATTAACCCAAGAGGCAAAAAGCGTTTTGCTTGCCAATTGCAAATCCAAAAGTGACTTTAATATTATTTTTAAAAGTTGCATTATATTGTTGATTATTATAAAAATAACTTCCTAATTTTGCTAGATTTTTAACTTCTCTCTTTTCATTACCAAACAGCAACAATATGCAAGAGCTTCTTTAACTTTCACCTCACAAGGTGAAATGATTCTTGCATCAAAAAATTTTCAGCAACTCAGTTTTATACAACATCAAAGAAACTATAAGACAACTCTTTCAAATAACTTTTTTTTTATGTCAAACGACTCTGGTCTATTGTCCATACAACAACATTTCTAATGTTATCACTTCATGAAGTTTTGAATATTAAAGGTGTGAAAGACAGAATTATTATTATTGTCTTGGAATATTATCTTGCTTAACTCATGCAAAATATCTTCTTAAAGAAGCAATGTGAAGCAAGAATAAAGCCCTGCACCTTATTGTTTAAATTCCTGGGATTTTTTTCTTTCTTTGGTATGAAGGAAGTGTTGATTTTTAATAGGATTAACTGTCCAAATCTCCTCACAAGAGTGTGAGAAATTGGTCATGAGAATGTGTGTGCAAGAATTCTGACTGCGTGATTAAGTACTATATTGGGATTCTCTGATTCTTTCATTATTTTGGCCATATTTCTTACTGGGGTAAATGGGAGAATAGAATTTCAAAATAGATTTTTCTCTTTGCACCAGAAAAGAACACAAACTTCACTTTTTAACAGGGAAAAATGGCATGGATTTGAAGGATAATGAAAGAGGATTCTAAATATTTTTAGCATTCATTTTAATATGAAGTGTCTTCTCTCTAGAAAAACTTTGAATCAAAACCTCAAAATTTAAATATTTTTTTTCTCGGTAGTTCATTTTTAATCAAGTCTAGTTTAGATTTAGAAGATTTATTGGCTTTACTCAGTTTAGAAATAATTAAATCATATCCCTCTATTATTACTTCTGGGTTGAAAATGTTCCCTTCTGTCTCCATTAGGCTTGTAACCAATTGCTCACATCTTTCCTCACTGGCAGTAATTGTTTCATGCAGAGAGTCCAGCTGTTAGGCCATAATATCATTGTCCCAATCTATCATATTCAATGAGTCTGGAAAGTTAAATCACTTCTGAAGCCGACAACGAGGAGATATCTAAAGATAACTTTGCATATGTAGGACAAGATGCTGTTACTGATAGAAGTGCCATTTATTCTTGTTTTCAGCAATCTCAAAAACTAATTTCACAAAAATCCTGTGTTTCAATTTGTGAAAACACTGATTTTTTTTGTTGCACTCATGGAAATTGATACAATTGTGCATTTTATTTGCAGGAAAATATTTTCTCTTTTACTGCAGAAGGCAAATTTTTCAGGGTTTGCTGAGGTCAGTCAGCCACGTTGTAACTTATTTTACGTTGTGGAGTCAAAATCTGTAATGATGATTGATTTTATATGTTTTTGACCTTGACCACAAACTTGACACATTTGGAAAATTCTTGGATGTTACCTGCTTTACTATTCAAGAATAATACAATTTATTCATTATTTATTCACTAATTCTCTTCCTAGAATAATGAGTTTGTTGCTAATATCGCAAGTGAAAGGCAAAATCCTTTGGATGGACAAATTTTGATCTTGGGGAAATTGGCTCCTAAAAATATTGACTGTAAAATATTTTAAAAGGTTTTAGATTTTAAAACCTTATGTATATGAAAGTTATTGTTGTTATTTTTATTATTAAGCAAATTTAAGCAGCACTGGATTTTAACATGATGATGTATTATAAGTTTACAAAAAATGTCTTATCTTAACCTTTACGGAACTAGGAGTTGACATGATGCTCACTTAATATTCTTCGCTCATACTGTTGAAGACCTAAGGCAGCTTGTCATCTGAGGTGTATTAACCAGCATGACAGAGACTATAGGGATATTTTGACACATGTCAAATCAGGGTAATATCTATATTACCCAGGCAGCATAAGGAGATGATTATGAAATTCCACTTACTGCAAACCTGTCACCATTTGGAATACAACTTGAAGTTTTACAGAAAAGTTGTATTTTTTTATTTCTGTAAGTACAAATATCTTGTAAGGAGGTATTACCTATAACTCAGCCTAGGTATAACTATATTTCAGGTGTAGAATTTTAGAGTAAAAAATTTGATGCCTGGCACCAATGGTATTAATTTTAGAAAAAATAAGAATCCTGTTTGAATTATTTTTGTGAATTTATTCTAAAGGGATGAGCATATTGAATTCCTATGCCTTAGATATTTTAATGGAATTGTATATGCATAACATTTCTAGCCCAGTTTGAAGCAGATGTAAAGACCCCAGAGATTCAATACTGGGGGCTGCTCACTTACTCAGATGATTAATGCTGTGTTGACTGTTCAGATACGTTAACTAGCAACAGGACAAATTCACCATGTCCCTACAAGCAAAATAAACAGGGCCAAGACACAGGCCCTAGAGCTACTGCTGAGTCTTCAAGGCTCTTGCACACTCAGCAAGACCTGGAGCTCTGTTTTGGCCCAAGCCAACCACCGTCTCTCAACATGATGGAGGGCATGGTTGACCAGGCAGGTTGCCTTTGGAAGTGTTCAGCATCCTATTAGGCAGCTGTGTGGACACAAGCAGAGCCATGGCTCAGCTTGCCCCAGAGGCAGAAAAATCTCCCTGGCCAGTTACATTTACTAATAGTTGCTGTCTCTGTAGAGCAATTGCTGTCTTGTGCCGTGGGTTGTGTGAATGCAAGGGGAAGACCACATAGACCTACATAACCTGCTTCTTGTCATGCAACAGCCTCACTGTATTCACCTAGGCTACAGCCTTCCTGCCTGCTTAGAAATGCCTTAGAAAACCATAAAAAACTGAGGCACTGTCATGGTTTAGCCCCAGCCGGCAACTAAGCACCACGCAGCCGCTCACTCACTCCCCCTCCCGCAGTGGAAGGGGGAGAGAATTAGAAAAAAACCTCGTGGGTTGAGATAAACACAGTTTAATAGGACAGAAAGAGAGAAGGAAACAACGATAACAACAATGATAATACCAACAAAGGAATGTACAAGAACAAGTGATGCCCAATACAGCAATTGCTCACCACCCGGCGATCGACAGCCCGTCGCCGAGCAGTGATTTCCGCCCCCCGGCCAACTCCAGTTTATTTCCTGGGCATGACGTCGTATGGTAGGGAATATCCCTTTGGCCAGCCTGGGTCAGCTGTCCCGGCTGTGTCCCCTCCCAGCTCCCCGTGCACCCCCAGCACAAGAAGCTGGACTGTCCTTGACTACTTAGCAACAACCCAAAACATCAGCACGTTATCAACAGTTTCTCATCCCAAATCCAAAACACAGCCTCACACCAGCTTCTGTGAAGAAAACCAGAAACCTGGCTGAAACCAGGACAGGCACAAAAGTAGGCATCAAAAGAGCAGATGGTGAGACAGCATTAAGTCATTCATATTAGAGAGATGGGTCACTGCTGTCAAAATGAAGGGAGAAGGGGGTAAGTACTAGGGTAAAGGAGCTTCATTTGAGCTATTTTTTCTCTGTAGCGCAGGTCACTGACACTGCATATGCTACTCTAAGGATGCATGGATGCTGTGATAGGCCTTTTCACAGGAAGCAGCTGAGTTATCCCAAATACGATCTAACAGATAAAAACACCGTTGTATGAGCTCTAGTTACAACCCTGCCCACAACATATATTTTCAGAAAACTAAAAGGAGAAAACGTGGTGTTCAGTTCTTAACATTTCTGTATACATCCATGTCAGGGAATTTGTACTGAAATTTGCCATTTAGAGTGTGAATACTATCTCATTTTCCCATGCAGACATGA
>NW_010524780.1:23876-29907 GCF_000687285.1 Phaethon lepturus | reverse complement strand
GGAAAGAGTTTACTGCAATTTATATTCCTTTACCATGTGATACAACAGAAAGACACAGCTAGGCATGTTACGCTGAGGTGGCATCCACCCCTACATCCGGCTTAGTTCCTAAAAAAATGTACAATTTCCATATGCTACCTATGGTGTCCTTATTAAAATTCCTTGGGGAAAAGGCCTCTTCTCCTGCATTATTGCATTTGTATGCAGTGGTAATTGCTGAAATGACAGAATGGATTAGAGACGGATTTCAGTGTGGGGAGGCTGGTGGGTGTCTCTAAGGTAATATCAAGTATGAGGTATGGAAGACAGATTCCTTGAGCCAGAACTAGTTGGACTTCTTATTTATGGTATTTTGTCTTTTGAATGTCACTTCAGATATTAAACAAAGTAGCTGACAATTTATTTATTTTCAGGAATGAAAAATCTCAACAACCTCTCTCTTACTGTCTTCCTGTTAATATGTAAAATACAAGATACCCAAAAGTATTACTTTGTCTACATTACTAAAATGAGCATCACATTCTTTTGTTCCAGTAATTATTATGTTAGTGTAATTTTAGCAAACATAATCTTCTGCCAAGATACTGTTCCCTATAGTGCTTTGAAAATCCTACTTTTATAAAGAATGGGAAATAATTTGCATTTAAGATTATTGCCAGTAAGTCCATTCATTTGTAGAACTTTGGAACCATATATTTAGGGCCAGACAGACTTGCACTTAGTCTTGCAAGTTATCACAGTAGCTAATACAAAATGTACGTGCGAATCTGGCCCAAAATAAATAATTCCATGTACTGAATGACAAAGATTTACTATCAATAAGCTTAAATGCAAATTATTGAGCTACTCACATGAATAAGTGGTATTCAACTTGAATAAGTAGGAAACTCTGGCCCCTTTAAATGCCAGCATGGCAACAAAGAACTAAGAAAACAATATAAATCAGTGAACCATAGCCAGAATTATTAAGAGAAAATTGATTTTTAAAAATGCTGAAAATAAATCTTAATAGCTATGTATGCCACTGAATTTAGCAAATTTCTCCAATAGAATAAATTGATAAATCTAGTCCACTTCACTGCCAGATGTTACTGAAATTATTTCGGGATCTATAAGCAAGAGTGGTGTATGCATAATCACATGTTGTCACAAATTTGGCAGCTACTCTCATCTTTGCTTCATTGCATTGCATGGTTCCCATTTGTCATTTAGTGTCACAAACCCTCAAGCATGAGCCCTTAGAGCGCTGCTGCAACGGTTTAAATGAAGATCAGAAACTGGCTTTCTAAATGTAGTACTTAGAGACAGACAAGTAAGATTACTCATAAATGCCTAACAGAGTTGATTAACAGCTATGTTTCCAAGACTCATCTCCTTAAATAAGACCCCAGAAGTGCAAAAATGATCACACCTTTATCAATTAAGCTAATCCATCTATTAAAGCTCTCTCTTGAAATGAATATAAACCCATTTAAGGATGATTATTGTACCTTTCTTCCATTCTACTTTCTATTTAACTTGTCATTAAAGTCTTTTATGTCGCTTATTAGTTTTGAACCCATTAATTACAAGGGCACTGCACTGAAAGAAACTGTCTCTGCAAATGAGTAGCTAGACAGGGATTTTTCCTTTAAAGCACAATCTAAAATGAAAAAGGTAAAAGAAATATTTGGTTTGGTTGTTTTAATTTTTTTAGGGACATTTTTAAAACAAAAGGCAAAAGTTTCAATGCTCTTCTTTTTAAGATAGACAATCATGTTTTAGAAGGTAGTTTGTAAGACTGTCTACAAGGACTTTTTTAAGCAAATATATGCCATGATTTACTAGAGAAGAAGAATCCTTTGTTTGTGATTTTAAAACTGACAAACTCCCATGTGCAGTCAAAATGTATTTTAAACAGAACTCACTCATGTTTGCCTACAAACACATTCATGCATACTAGAATTTGCTGTCCTGTGTTCATATCTCTCTCTGCAGGGATGGCTGGAGAGTACAGCAATACTATAGTGTTTCAGCAGATGGTGAATTGTTTTATGCTCTTTTTTCTACTACCAGTCATGCTATTACTCCTCCAAATTGTACACAAGGCTATGCTAAGTTTATTATGATTATGCCAAGTACCATCCTTTCTTCTGTATCATTTTGTTTATTTATTTCACTCGTCCTTCTTTCTTACCTCTAGACTAAACTCATCAACAGACATCATAAGCTTGTTGTTCTTCACTATTTTTTCCACTTGAAAGTACTTGTCAAAGCTATGCGTTGTTTACTTATCATGATTAGGAGGAAGCTAGACTTACATACCATTCACAGCATCTTTTACATAAAGTATACTATAACTATTATCAGATTTGGTCATTCAGCCATGCTGAATTTACTAATTCACAGCCATTTCTCTTGCAGCTGTGTGTTTCTGGTAATTTTTTAATATCTTATACAGTGACACTGGGCTTTGTTCTGAATTCATTTGTATTAACCATAAATTTCTGCAGATGTACTCCTAATTTACTGTGGTATACATAAATGTCATTATGTCCCTTATTTTTTGTTTATTCTTTTGCATTTTATATTTATATTAAACCATTGCTTATGCTTTAGATACAAAATAATATAGTACACAAATAAAAAAAACAAACCGATGAGTCAAAAGAATATGTCTATGTTCCAAATCTCATTTGTGTTTGTATCAGGCAGACAAATAAACTGATGCCTAACTCCATTAATCACAAAAATAACTGTTCTAATTCTATAAGACCTTTAAAAATCAGAGTGATGTTCATAATTTCTCCTCCTCTTGCTTTCTGCTGTTGGCTCAGCTGAGCAGAGTTTTATACTTACCTGAGTTCTACTCTTTCTTTCAGAAATCAGATGCAATGCAGTTTTGCAGTGACAAACTTTGCAAGGGAAACTGTACATTAGGAAAAGAAGAATGTATTTTAACTGAATTCTTACATACTGTGATTATATATATTTATATGCAAATGTATATCTGTAGGTAGGTGTATATATATTGCATATGTATATTTGAATTCTGAGCTCAAACTGTACTATAGATAAGTAGAAAATAAGTAAAATATGTAAGCTGTATGGCCAGTTCACATGTTAGAGGAATAGATGAATATTTCAAGCTCCTGTTCAAAAATTAGAGTTAAGATACTGTGGCATAGTAAATAACAACTCTTTCATGCAAGATCTGTAATGCTTTGAAGAGAGCTAGAATACTGTAGTTTGCATCTCTTAAAGAAAAATATTACACTCCAAGTGTTTCAATAATGCAATTACAACTTTGTACATAAAAAGAATAATATGGAAATAAATAGGAAAATAATTAATGGATCAAAACTCAGAGGTAATGAATAGCCTCACTCTGGGGGTCTTGGAGGCCACTTGTTCATCACAAACTCAGCAGCAGTCAAGGTTTGTCTAAGAGGGACCAGGTGAAGTGTGTGTTATGGAATAAAGTCAGGCAGAAGAAAAATCATAACCTGTAATACAATAAGCAACAAATAAAAATGTATTTTCTGCACAATACCACCACAAACAAACTGGTGCATTTGGATAAAAGACTCCAGAGTTTCTTCTGTTCATCACTCTTGGGAATTAAGATCTCAGACCTGCAGTTGTGCAGTCATAGCTAGAGGGGAGTAACAGCTAAGAATCTACCAAGAATGTTAAATGCCATGTAAAAATAATCCAGTTTACTCAGTCACTGTGAGGATCTGCAGTTTCTACCTATGCTATTTAAAAGACAGAGGTTCCCTTTGCTGGTGTACTCATCGTGTATGGTGTGTGACATCATGGAGGGCACATCTTAAGGGATGTTTATGCACATGATTTCACTTTACTTACAAACTAGATTTGGGTTACTCTTGTGTACTCCTCATAGAAAAAAGGGAGTTTCTGCCACCTTTCGTCACCTCAAGAGCATTGCCAACAAGTCAACGAAAGTGTTCCTTCCCATCTGCTCAGCAGTGGTAAGACGCATCTGGAGAGCTATGCCAAATTCTGGGTTCCCCAGCCCATGAGAAATATGTACATACTGGAGTGAGTCCAGCAAAGGGTCTCAAAGATGATGAAGGGACTGAAGCATGTGAAACATCAGGAGAGGCTGAGGGAGCTGGGATTGTTCAGCCTGGAGCAGAGAAGGCTTCTTAACAATGTGTATGAATACCTGATTAGGGGCATAAAGAAGCTGGAGCCAGACTCCTCTCAGTGATGCCCAGTGAAGGACAGGAAACAAAGGGCACCAAATGAAACAGAAAATTCTGTTTAAATGTAAGAATGAAGCTATTTGCTATGAAGGTCGTCAAACACTGAAACAGGTTGCCCAGAGAGGTTGTGGGATCTCCATCCCTGGAGACATTAAAGTAGTGACTGGACACAGTCCTGGGCAACTGTTAGGTTTTGTGATAAAAGATCATCTGTACCCACAGCAGGCCATGGAGTCTCAGAGGCAGGTGAGTAAACCCAGATGGTACCTTGCCCCGGCTACTCCAAGACCATCACAGGAGAGTTATCAGCCATCTGATAACTCTCAAGGATAAAGGTCCATCTCAACAAGCCCAGAGAAGCACAAGAGCACAAAGGCAGGCAGGAAACCAAATTAAAGACTCAGAAGAAGGGACACCCTGTATGGGCTCCTCCCAGGGCTTTCCCAAGAGAATCTCAGCCATAGTGTCCAGGCATGAAACCTATCAAGATGAGTCAACACTAGACTTGGACTTTTGGACTATGGGAGGTTACTGCCTAGGGGTATGGGGCAGGGGAAGAACATTTGGGGATTGCACAAGACCGATTATGAGATATTTAGGGGAGGAAGTGGTGAAAGGTATGGATGTAGGTGACTTGGAGAGGAACAAGAGAGTGAAAATCTCTTTCCTGTGTGCTTGTTGTATACAGGAGAGTCTGTGGTGCCAGCAGCTGGAGTCAGACCACAGGCTGGAGCTCCTTGTGTGTCTGTGGTGCCAGCAACTGGAGAGACTGGAATGACTGAAACCAAGCAACAGATTCTGGAGTGGGACAAGGGGTCAGAAACCCTAATGTCCATTGTGCCAATGATTGGAATGAGTGTGAATGTATGAGTGAGTATGTGATCACTAGCAAAGATGAAGCTGGAGTAGTTGGCAAGTAGATGAAGTAACCTGGGAGTCAGGTGTGTCTCTAAGGGTGAGACCGTGAGGCAGTTGGCTAGTGGGCAGCTGAGGTGTCCCTGTAGCTTCTGGAGGGTGGTGTGATTGTGTGTGTGTCTGTGTGGAAGTGCACGTAGGGTTAAGGCACCTGGAGAAACAAAAGATCCAGGGGCAGCTCCTGGGCAGACAGTGTCTGAGCCCAGCCGCTGGAGGGATCCACCTTGAACATACACATATGTATATTTCCCACTAAGGGCCTCCATCCTCGTCAGCTAGAGAGGGAAAAAGATGAAGCTGTTGGTGCTGTTTGTGTCTGTGTGAGTGTGGACTGTGTCTGTTATCTGTATGGCCATCCATCTATATATGTATATGTGCTAGATATGCATGTGTGTTTGTGCCTACTGGGGATACACGTTCGGCCTCACTGCTGGTTGGACCTGGGAACATGGAGCTGAGGCATTCTTGCCTCCTGGGCTGCATGATTCAGCCCCGTTAACACCAAAGAGCTCTAACAGTCCCTGCTCTGAACAGGGTGTTGGACGAGATTATGTCCAGAGGTCCCTTCCCACTTCAGCCATTCCATGAGTCCATGTCTCATGAAGTACTCTTCCACTTTGTAGAAAGGACAATTTATCTCTGTGAAATATGAAATGCCTCTCAGTATAAATAGCACATCTTGCCCTTTAAGGACCTGCAAAGAAGGATTAATGAACTGTTTGATTGATGATAATATACAGTGCTGACAGAAGAGGAAAAGAGTTGGGAATGATACAACGGAAACTGGAGAGGCAGTTCAACTTATGTTGCAGCTTTTGCCTCTTCAGGGACTCAGGAGGAGTTTGGATTTGGTGGCTTCCACTGAAGGAAAGTACCTTCTGGCAGCTTCTCCTCTTTCCTGTGGC
>NW_010524780.1:0-23794 GCF_000687285.1 Phaethon lepturus | reverse complement strand
AGGAATGCCACTGGGCTGGGCTGGGGATGCCAAATCTGCCGTTGCAGTGTTAGACAACTGTGCAGGGAGAAGGGATGCAAAAGTGATGAAGTCTCACCCCTGCAGTCTTTTGGGAGCAGTCCTAGTGTGAATGACATGGCTTGATGTATTGTAATAAAAGTAATAATAATAAAAAAAGTCATGAAGGCAAAACTGATTTTGTGGTACAGCATCTTAAGTACATACATTTTTCTTGGAACGGGGTCTTTTTTCTCCTAACAACCATGAAAAAAATTTGTGAAGTTCTCTGTCTGCAAATGGTGTGACTTTATGTGGTATTATTACCACCATCTCCGAACAACTCATGGATTTTTAACATCTTTACATAAAAATGTATCTATCTTCAATGCTATAAATAATTTTGTTCTTCCTACATTACCCACCTTCTTAATTTTCTTATACACTCCCACTTCCAGCACTCTTCCACATAGTTAATTCGTCAGTTTTCCCCATAGTCATTATTTCACTGTCCTCTTATACATAGCTCATTTGTGTGGTACAACTTCCAGGTTTTATCTTTGAGATTCATACCTATTCCTCATTAAATATCACTCATAGACCTATTCTTGCCATGTGCTGCCTACAAAAAAATTAATTTTATTCAAAGTACTCATATTAAAAGTTTAATATTAGATCTCAATACATCTGTTCCCTACTCTAACCTTTGCCTGTTTGTCTACTTACCCTTCACCACAAAATTCTCAAGAAGAAAATGCCTGTTCTTGAATAATAAGTACCAAACAGACATGAACCAGTACTAAATAATGGATAGCTATTGTAGAGAAAATGAGATTCAGATCTGTATTGAGTCAGCAGAAGCTTGTGGTAACACCCAAATTTGTCTTATCTCCTACTATAAGGAAGTTCATTGGATTTTTGTCTTTACTATACAACACTGTGTTTATGTGAAATTTAACATTGTGTTCTATGAACAAACTGTTAGCTATAACAATGAGAAATAGTGGGAAAAAGTTCTGTCACATATGTATAACTCCATGAATTTCTCATTTATGAAGATAAGGTTCAGACTCACTTTTTAAAGAATGACTTCAAGATTGTAAGGAATTTCACAGAATTAGTGAAGGGAGTTCATTGTCACAGTCCTGCCAATAATGTCCCCATAGAATACAGAAATTCTTGCTTATATATGTATTTAATTATATTGTACCTATAATAGCAATTTTGAAAGAAATTAACATGAACTTTTTATATTGATGTATTTTTCTTGCATTTCCTCTGACTGCTGTTCACTTCATCTGTAAAGTACAGACATCTGACAAAATCAGATGACAGTAGTCTCCTGTTGTAGCAAATGGCTTATTTTAGCAGTCTGCTTCAGGATGAGATTAATATTACCATAGCAGTTCAACTTTGTTAGTGCTGACAATAAAGGACATATAGACAATTAGCTCAGATATAAACCTCTGCTATGTACTAGAAATCTGCTTTTGGTCATAGGAATCTCTTGCAGTTTAGCAGAAGTAAAAGTTTGGACTTTTCCCTCCAATTCAGTTCATTAAATATGCACTTTCACTAAAACTGGCTGGTGAGATCATATTTTTAAGGCTGTATTATATCAAGCCAGATTCTAGCATATTTGTGTATTTGCAGAGCTGGCTCCAATATCCTTAGTTGTATCCTGCACCTTCAGAGCTTTGCTCTCACACCCTTTAGTATCCTGTTTATTCATATTTGCCCTTATACTTAATAGAAAATAACTGAAGTCATGTCTTACATTGATGTTTCTATAAATCTGAACAACTGGAGACAGCTTTTTCCGTTATTGATCTGGAGGGGTACAGATGTCTGGTCCTCTTCTAAACTGTCCTGAACACTTAAGGCAGCTTTTATCTGACCACCTGGGCTAGTTGTCTAGATCGCCTCTGCAGTCAGTTTGGAAATGTGCCTGTATGGCACAATTAAACTTGTTCTGAAAATCAGGTTGAGTAGCGCCTCTTTCTGTCCCCTTACTATAAAAGAAGTTCAGACAATTACCTCTGAAATATTCATCTCCAGTGGGGACATTGAAAGACAGGAATCCTACTCAAGGTATTTGGCCTAATCTTTAAACAAAAACAGTTGAATTACTCCTGTGGAATTACTTCCTTTGAGCTTACTGTTCAACTCGGTTGTAGTGGCTCGCTCCAGGCAATCATTAATGATGTCAAATACATGCGATACATCAGCAGTTATGGAATTATTGTGAGTTTTGAATGATATGAGGCTGTTCACCTGCAATGCAGAGCTATTTACACTTCTCATGACATTTGAGACTATAGCTGAAGGGAACATTTCCTTTCAAAATCATTTTAAATTTTACAGTAAAATCACAAAATTTTATGTTAGCAGAATCATGGCACATTTGTTGGGTGATTTTGGTGTATAATAATATTATATGCAGCACTAAATGAGCTTTCAGCCAAATCTTAAGACAACATTCCTGCCTCACTCATGAAATGTATATAATATACCATATACTGTACTTTTCTCTGCCTCCTTCAGATAACCACATGAACATCTCTACCTTTTTTCAGACAACAAAACTGTGACAGGATGGTATCAGCAAGACTACAAAGATCTCTGGGTAGACCATGTCTACAGCATTGATTTCTATGCTTATTTCATCTTCTATCCTTATGAACACTGAAATGACAGAGCCTGAGTGTGCCATCTGACAATGTCACGATGTGCTAAATGAAAAGCTGTGTACCAGCTGAACGTATATAAGGCTGAAAAGAAATAAAAGGACCGTATAGCTTGAATTACATTCTGTTTTCTGAGCTCCAAAATCTGCTTTCTCAGAAATTCAGGCAACTGTGTCAATTAGCATTTGGGTCAATGTTTACTTCAGTCCAATATCTCTCTAGAGCAAAATTAAAGTAGTTGTCATCTATTTTTATCAATCCACCTTTTGTCTGCCAGTGAAGATATTAATATAACTAAATCATGACCAGAAGTAGTCTAGGGCCTTTGAAACCTCACGATATTAGTTAGAAGTTTGATTCACAGCTTACTCCCACAAGAAGGTGCTCCTTTTCAGATTTGCCCTCTACCTTTTTTCCTCCACTTTTTTCCTCTGCTTCTAGCACACTGAGGAACCAGTTTAATAGTTACTGGTGGGGAATATTTCAATGCTTGCTGTTTGGAGTGCAGGCTGTGACAGGAAAGGCTGAAGGATTGCTCCCTATGGTACCGAATGATTTTGAATTTTAGTACTCTCTGCAATTTTCTCCCTCCCAACTGACGTTACAAAATGAGGAAAAGATTTAGTTTATTCTATAAGGGAAAAATCCATGGAAAATATGCAGTTCATTTTGTAGTAAATGTGGGTAAAGGAGTTGATAAACCTGTGGATACAGAAGGTAAGTGTCATTGAAATAAGCAGTACCTTAAAATAATGAATTTTTGAGGCCTTACAATAGTTGGTATGAACAAAGGATGCACCAAAGATGTATTATTTCATTTTGTTCATCTTTCTGTTTATCATCATAAGGGCATAGCAATAGCAATTATAACCCTCCTAAGAAAACTAGAGGATCACCAATTTGCAAAACCAGTAAAGGCAAGGCACAAACAGATGTTTGTTTGTTTAGGAAAATTATTTCAACTTCTATGTGTTATATTTTATTATATTTTCTAAATTAATACCTTATAAAGATGGGCTGAGTATTTGTGAACTTCAGGAGTGGGTTTTCACTGAATTGCACATGATTATTTCATCCAGTTTAATTACCAATTTTTATATACAATCTGAGGGGAATATTATTTCATTACCATTCAAAGAAAACTCAGGAACACACTCAAAGTCTGCAGGGCACCCACACCAATGAGTGACTAATAGATTGTAGGGGTTTTATTCTGGATGGTATTGAATGATCTGGGAATCTAAAAACAGCAGTAAACCTTGTCCAACAGTCCCTTAAGGGCTCAGGTCCTCAGCCCCTGCTGGCTCATGGGCCAAACCCAGTGCCAATGTCCACACCAACACTAACTAACCACAGTTTAACAGTTCTTATTTGACTCATTGCAAATACCTCTCCATCAGTCACTGATGGACTGGACCTTGACCTAATTCTAACTGACTTATGTGTTTGTTTCTACTCAGGTTTAAGACAAACTTGGTTGTCTGATTTTTTATTTCTTTTTTCCTTCCTCCCTGGAAGACTCAACCCTCATGGTACTGCAGTGGTTCCTGTTGGTTCCTGTTTAGTCAAATCCTATTCCTGAACTCAGTCCTAACACTGGTCTGGTAGATCGTAAAATATCAGAGCTATCACAACCCATCAGCCTTTCCAGTCTCAGCTCAGATTTGTAGACCAGTCTGAGCCCTAAATTCACTTCCCCAGCTGGAAAATCTTTTAATCCTTGCCACTGGGTCACAACCAAACTTTGACCTTTTCTCTAATTTTGTTTTGTAAATCTCTCCATCTCTTTTCCAACCATTACTTGATTAGCTGCTAATGAGTGCAGTCATAAATGTCACTCAGCACTCTTAAAGTCAAATTTGTCATAGCCTCAAAGATCCTGCTGTCTGATAGAATTTAGATCATTAAAAATCTGTTACTAAACTGTAACCCTAATCCTGAAATTCCTGTAGTTCTGTAGTCCTAATCCTGTAGTTCCTAATCCTGAACCCAATTTTCTTCAGAAAGCCTATGTTCTGGGTACCAAGACAGCAGAAGGTCTTTTTGCAGCCCAAAGTAATGAATGTGGTTATTAAATGTAGGATATGCCATGCTGCATGCCTTACCCTTTTGTTTAGCTGTAGATATTTTTTCTGCTTGCTGCTCAACAGTGACTGCTCTGATTCCCACTAGGATGTCTAAGTCATCCACTGCATATGGACCAACCGATCCCTAGTCCTAGGTTCTACCTGTTTGGATGCATGAATCCTTTACTGACACTCACTTATAGTGATATAATGAGGCAATGATTTACAAGGCATATATTTTAGCTGTGAAGTATCTGCACCTTTTCATGCAAAGCTATTAATGAGGAATAGAAGAAAATATCATTACATTTAGACTTTATAGGTCAGGTTTTAAAGTTGATTTAGAATTCATTCAAGACAGATAAGTTCCTAGTGGTACTTATAAAAAACGGTATTCAGAATAAAAATGTAATGATTTCATACTGTTGCTGAGAATCCTTCCTTCTCGCCTAATAGAATTAATGTCTATGCTTATTAGGATCAAAGTCATTCTTTTCCTCACCATATTTTATTAGCTAAAACTGTGCTATAAAATCTTCAGTGGCCTTTTCTTTACTGTTTCTCACAGCATGAATATAACAGCAAATAGATTGTGGTCTAATTGATGTGTCATTGAAGTGTCACTACTTTTACCTTAGTCATAGGTTATTAGGTTTAAAGACATGGTTCTGCAAGTACTTCAGTCTAATTTTTCTGGAATTGTTCTGTGGAGTAACTGATGGCCTCCATGTGACAACAGTGATACCCTTTCATGTGATCCTCCTCCCACGTTCATATCATACATAATTAAATGTCAGCACCATAAAAGTAATTCCTTTCATCAATAGTTTCTTTTGTGGATGGTGACACCAAGACTTTCTTACCAGAGTAGCATTGCTTTGTTATACATGGCTGATGAAGTGTGTCCCTGAAGAATAATTTCTTTCTCACATCCTTTTTTTTAGGGGATTTTATTTTTTCCCTGAATCTTCCATATTGAGAGATTTTTCTCACTCATTATTAAAACCCAGAAAGCTTAAAGAAGAAATCACTGAAATGTGATTTTCATATTTTCTTAAGGAACTGAGAAAGTGCAGATTTAAAAAATAACCTGAAATTATTTGAAGTAAAAAAGTACTGTGAAAGTGTTTTATTTGTTCCTTCAGAATTTGTGTCCAGATGAAAAATGTAACAATTAAGAAAATTCTTAGGGAATAATGAAAATGTGTATTTATCCTAAAAGTTGTGGAATATTCTACACGGAGCATATCACTGAGGTGCCCATCCTCAGTTTGTCAGACAGACTTCTCCTATTGGTCATGTAAAGATATAAATAACCTCAGAAAACAATTTACCCACCTATCTTAATATTTATATTAGGCTAAGATAAAACATAATCAGGACATGCCACTTGCCATCTCTGTTCCTGACTTAGGGGCCTTAAATTCTCGACTGTTCCCCTTGACTGTTACATAGTTTGAGACAGGCAAAATGAATGCAAGCCTGCATGTACTGATACCACCCAGTTACCAAGAAATATACTTCATCTGAATCATTCTTGGCAGATACAAGTTTGATACAGTTAAAATCTCTGCAATTAAAGAAATATGGTGAGACTTGTACTGCATTGCATAAAAACTTTCAGGGCTGAAGCAATGAAAGCAGAAAAAGAAGGGTAGCATTTATATTAAATAAAACCTATCAGCATCCATTGGGGAAGAAAAAAACAAATGCACGTTTCAGGAAAATATTTGATGATTTTGAATTAAAAAAAAATTTAAAATATTTACTTGCGCTATCTTTAAAATGTTTGATCTGCAGCTGTCTAGAAATCTAAAGCTTCCTATGCTTTTAAATGAACTGAGTGGATTTTCAGTCTCCAGAAGAATTATTATTTGATCCCAGTTACTAAGAAGAGAATAAGTTCTAGTAAATAAGTACTTCTAATAAGGGATTCAATTATTCACTCTGAATCATGGCTGAGTAAAGCAGCTAAAAGAGACACTGTGGTATGAAGTGATTTAAGAAAGTTATTTAGTACATAAATAGAAGGGATGTGTGCCATAATTAGTATAAAAAATAGTTTCTGAAATTGACTAAAACTCAGATTGAATATCAATAATTGTCAGCCCTTTCGTTAACTCAAATAAGATTCAACTTAATTGATTTTCCATAAATTCAATTTTACAATTAAGAGTATCTCCAATCTAAGTAGATTAAAGCATTTCAGACATTTTCCATATACCGATTGAACTCAGTATGTTTTACACACCATTTGAACTATCTCATCAACATTATTGACTTTTTCTTCTAACAATATAAGAGCATATTACACAACTCTCTTTGTTTAACTGAGATATCACACTCTAAAGCCATTACTGCCTGAAAAATATTATATTAAAGTCACACTTAATGAATGTAAATTGTTTTTTCTTATCTAGCTGCTATCTTTTTTCTTATCAGCTGATTAAGACACATCAGCTGAATAATGTCTGAACACCATACAAAGCTAATAATTTCTGGGACTATGGAGTCTGTCTAGGTTGCTTATATGTCTCTAGCTCTTTTATAAATACAAAAATAAAAAAAAAACCCTGTGCTATTTCTTCTCTCAACTTAGGTCTTCAGAGCCATATAAGCAAATCAAACATATTCAATTAAACTATTTTAGTAAGGTGAGAAAAATTACATCAGAAAAATTTAGAATAAATTAATTACGTCAGGGTGTGCCTGAGGGAAAGACTACATTTAAGTAGTAAGTTGGTTAAGCAGGTTGCCATTTAAGCCATGTCTGAATAAGACCCTTCCTCTTACACCTAATATTTAGTCTGACAACATGCATGAGTTTTACCAAAAATTCACTACCAGAGGCTTAACAAACTGCCTAGCAACTTTTAAATGTAATACACAGACATCTTTATACATAATTTTGTGATTTCATAGATTCTTTGGGTTGAAAGGGACCTTTAAAGGTCAGCTAGTCCAACCCCCCTGCAGTGAGCAGAGACATCTTCAACTAGATCAGGTTGCTCAGAGCCCCGTCCAGCCTGACCTGGGATGTTTCCAGGGATGGGGCATCTACCACCTCTCTGGGCAACCTGTGCCAGTGTTTCACCACCCTCATGGTGAAAAATTTCTTCTTTAGATCTATTCTAAATCTACCTTCTTTTAGTTTAAAACAATTACCCCTTGTCCTATTGCAACAGGCCCTGCTAAAATTATATATTTATAATATATAGGAGCTTAACATCTTTTTGTGGTTATAACAATGTATTTTCTTCCTCATTCAGAAAAAGAGAACAAATCTGAAATATCATCAAGATGTGAAGTAGGACCCATGGCTACTCCATTTGTACTGTATTTGGGCCAGAAGCCTGGATGAGTATGTCCCAGAGAAGAGACAGAGGAAAAGGTCTATAGCCTGAGAGGATTTCCTAACAGCACATTTACCTCATGCATTGCAGGTTGCTTGCTCCTCTGTCCATTTGTCGCAGTGATTACAGGTGAGGTATACTGGAGGAGCTAGATATGTTGGAAGAGTAACTTTAATTTTTAAAATTATTTTATTTCTTCTCTAATATTTTCTTTCTAAAATTCTAGAATATTATTTAAAACCTTGATAATTAGCCTGCATTGTTTTATTACTTCAAAGTGGTTTAACATTGAAGGCATCAGGACTAACAGCAGTGTATAAGATTGGGCTGATTTTGTATTTCTGTGATCAAAAATATAAGATTGGGCTGATTCTGTATTTCTGTGATCAAAAACATAGTATCAAAATCTATGTCAGTCCAGAGCTCTCCAGCTCTGTCATTGCCTTGAAAATCACACTCTTACAGATCATCATTTAGAAGTTTCTTCCTGTAGCTTTTACCACTAGTGAAAAAATTTTCCACCTCTGGTGGGCCCTTAATTTCATTAGAAAAATTATAGCTTTGAAATATTTTGACCTGATTTAATGAATATTGTTCTTTTGGAAGATGTCATACAAGGCTCCATTTTGAAAAGAGTTCCTTACAGTGCAGAAATGTTTGCTCCCAAGAATCAAAGATGTATGGTTTTGATCCATTTTTCAACCTCTGTATTCTCCACGTGATTATAAGATCATTTTTAGACATCATGTGGTGTTTAATTCAATTTCCTCTTCTGAACTGGTCAACATGTTCTTCAAAGAGTTTTTTTCCCCTTCAGTTAGATCAATGATACTTGAATCACAGTATTTTCTGAGTTTCCAACTTTCCTATTATTTTTAAGATAGTTTAATAGCATCTATTTTATTTCAGATTAATAATAAAAATTCTTCCTCTTAATCTGAAGATTTAATATATGCTAAACTTCTGTCTCCTTTTAGGCTCCTCATTTTCCTGGTTCTTCATCTAAGTGTAATCATATTTAGCTCTGAACAGCCACTGGAAAAGGAGCTTTGTTCGGCCTTTGTGTCCAGTGTTGTGGTCAGTAAGGATGGACTACCAAAGACAAAACCCACCCTGTCCCAATGAAAATTTATTATGCTGGCTGTAACTTCCATAATAAATTATGGCATTTGTCATGTGCAGATGTTTTACAAAATGTAACTGCTCTCTCAGTAATAGAGCTAGTGGAAGAGGTACTTTCAAAGAATATGATTTTTTTTAATTTGAGGAGTTAACTTGGAAGAGCCAAACCTATCACTGAAATCATTACATGGTCAGAAATCTGAAGAACTCAGTAAAGACTAGGGATCTTTCTAGTCCCAGTATAACAAAGGCATTCTTCACAGTAGTGTGCAGCATATCCATATTTATGATTTGTTAATTTATAATCAGTTTCCAAAATAATCTTACATGTATTGTCAAATGCATCTTTGATTTACAGTGTATACCAGCTAAGCAGTCAGCTGCATAATGTGGTTTGTCTACAATGTTCATGCACAAATAATCACTGTCAGTAATTTTGAATTAATTTTGAAGAAAAGACTGTGAAAATCAGTTACTATGCAGATGAATGGCATTTTAGTCATTCTATTTCACAAGTATGCATACCTATTCTAAATAATATCAGTCAGGTAATGACATATCTAATATTAACCTTCAGTACACAGGGCATGCAAAAAGAGATGTTGCTATGGTACACAGCAGTCATATAGGGATCTCTAATACCAGCAAACTTTACATAATTTCTCCACAGATACACATTTGAGCTAGTCTACTTAGGATAACAAAGTTATACTGACATGCAACTAGATTACATAAATCGGGGCTGGGTAAGTGGCTAATAAATGCAGAACCTAGTTTAATTTTTAAATTTAAAATGTTTTGAGCTTCAAAGGAATATTTTATGTTTTTAAAACCCTGACAATTTCAACTTTTATTATTGATGTTAATTACACAGCTGCCTGAATATGAACAGAATATGTACCACCCCATCATAATTTTTAGGCTTTTCATAAATTCCTGTATTTTTTGTCTTAATCTAAACCAAGGAAATGTATCAGGTATCATGATTTCTTTATTATTACAGGGCCTCATAATTCACACTTGATTCTGAAATTTATCAAAAATGTATTAAGATCACATGAAAAAAATGAAATAAGGTGAAGTTTGGGGGGGGATTGTATTGCCATTAAAAATTTCTAAAAATGCTACCTACATTTTACAGAAACCTGCACATTCTTATATGCAAATATCAATTTTGAAAATGTTTGCTATTAGAAGAGACAGTAAAGTTTGGCAAATGCTAAGCCACTTACAATTTAACAAGATGATTGCCCCTGGAAGCTGTAATCAAGCATCTGTAGGTTTTTAGATGCATTTCTAACAATGAATACATTCTGCCCTAAAATTAGACAGGCTGCTATGATTTCTAAATTTTCATATTTTCCTGGAGAGCTCGGGAACTGTTATAAGACGACAGAGACAACTTTTATTTAGCAAATAAATAAGCTGAATTCATGAAGATTAACATTTTCAAACAATGTGTAGGTTTAGACATATAGCCAGTGTATCACTTTCACAGTTTAAAGAAGCTTTTATCTGTCTCAAGACCAGTCCTGGTTTTCTTATAGAGGCAACAAGAGAAGAGAACATAACATAACCATACAGATATGAAAAAATATAAAGAACAGGGCAAACAGTCAGTGGTGAAAAAGGAAGGTTTTCGGTCAAGACAAAATTATTTTCCATAATGAAAAACCTGTGAGCAAAAACTGGTTTTATTCATTCATCAAGAAAATCAACATTTGCTATAGTGACACCAGCATTAAATGCGCTCTTTCATAGAATCATAGAACCTTTGGGTTGGAAGGGACCTTTCAAGATCATCTAGCCCCAACCCCCTACAATGAGCAGGAACATCTTTAACTAGGTCAGGTTGCTCAGAGCCCCATCCAGCCTGGCCTTGTTGAACTTCATAAGGTTCACGCAGGCCCATTCCTCGAGCTTCTCCAGGTCCCTCTGGATGGCATCTCATCCCTCAGGTGTGTCAATCACACTCCTCAGCTTGGTGGTTACACTTGATCTGTTACACTGCTGTACAAGTGCACCCAGCTAGCACTTATCACAAAGGTCATGAAAGCCCTAGAAAGGGAACAGGTTCTCTGAAGCATAACTAGCTAGTAGATGACTTTCAGCAGCTTAGGCTGTGACCACCTGATCCCTGGATTTTTGGATTACTCAAAATCTGATCTTCTTGCTGAATGCAAAATTGCAGGTCCTTAAAGAGTTTTTGACTTTGAAAGCCTGGCACAATGAGGCAGTTTACACTTTTGAAGCAGGGGCTGCAGAAGACAAAGATAATACTGGCAGAATCAACCAATTCTGAATCCACACATTTCTGATATATATTTTCCCTTCTTCCAACATGACTATAGCCAGCTGACTGTATCTGACTATCTAATTGCAAACTGATAAGGTGAATGGGACAAAATGTTTCAACATCAGTATGACTGCAAAGTCACTTTTATTGATTTTAAGTAAAAAATACCTGTTCAAATAGACAGTGTTTTTGTGATTTTGTACGTAATTACTGTGATCTATCTATACTTTCAAGCAATGTCTTATGTTTGATATACCAAAACCAGACAAATATACGTTAGTCATCTAATTGGGGGCTGCTTCTGTAAATAACCTTCATAAATGCTAGAAACAAGCTTTATGATGTCTTTGTGAAAAAGGGAACTAGTTGTTCCTTTCTAACTGTTAGACATCTAAAGCCAGGTAGCATCAAGTTATGTGATTTTTTTCTAAATGCATTTATTTTCTTGAAGTATTTAAGACTGGCTACCAACAAGCAATATATTAGGCTTTAGAATAAAGATCTAACAGTAACATAGTTTGGAACAGGAGAGGAGAGGAGAGGAGTTTTCCTACGTCACAGAACATTTTCCAGCCTAACCCCAAGCATAAATTTACCAACATCTACTTTAATATATGCAGGCTGGTTCCTCCTCTCCTGGTACTTGGAAGCTGTGCCAGAATTAATTCCCATGAGGTTTAGAATCAATCTTCTAACTTATAGTCTATACCAAGCTACATCTATATAAAGAATGTGCAATGAGAGCACAACCCTTTGTCGGAGAAACATACCTATTTATAATTCCACTAAGTTATAAATAAGGGCTATGGTTGTCAGTGGAGGCATTAGATCTCCTATAATGCCAGTGGAGACATTACATCGCATCTATAACTCCTCATATTATTGCAAACTTCCAGAATAATTTCTGGCAAACACATGACATTATGATTTTAATGCATATCTTCACTTTCCTGTAAATATCATCCATTTTTTTCTTGAGTGAAATGTATGTAAAAATGTAATAAATTTCTGGTTTGATATTTACAGCATTTTTGCTTCTTAATTATCTTCCACTGGAAAACTGATGTAATGGTATGAGAATATTAAGAAATCCCAAATGCCTTTTTCACAAAAATAAATCCAAAACCCAAAAACTAAAACAACAAACCCAAACCAAACCAAAGCATGTCAGAATTTGCTATGTCATTTTATTTGTGTAAACAATAATACTAATATTTAATTGATGACCCTATCTTATCTTAAATTCTCAACTTGAAACAGAAGCACATCAAAACTTTCACCAGATTATGTATCATAATTCTCTCTAGAATTTTTTGCTTGTTTTTTAACCTGGGACACAAATCTGATATTCGTTGGACATCCTCTCTTTTTATGCCAGATCAAGACTAGATGATTATTTGGGCACATGCTTGCTCAGGAAGCCTTCTCCCTTCCTTTTTTATTGAGATTATTAAAGTTTATATGAGTATTATCATCTCCAAATGATAATTCGCATAACAGCTTTTATTGTGTCACTGAGCTGGGGATTGAGAGTTATCAAATCCTGCACTGAAAGGCATCTGCTTTGGTAAGGTTTGGATTTATCCTGCATGGTGTTTCCCCTGACTTCACCACTATAAATTTATTTAGACAAAACCAAAGTCTGAAGGAACCAAGGATCTTTGCATTGTCAGTTATTCACAGTTATGTGCTGTTATGAGCAATGCAAATTCACAGAAGCTCAAACTGATATAATTTTAGATGGAAGCTCAGGAACTTCCTACCACTGAGACTAAGCCCATGATATCTACCACTTGAGTCTCTTCTGAAACACATTTGACCTACCTGTGACAAAAATGGAATGACTGCTGTAACATCATTAATATTTGCCCTTAACAATGGTATTTTTATTTGCAAAATACTTTATAAATATGTGCCAGAAAAAAAAATTCCAATATTCCTCCTAAGCAGGCACTTTTATTTATTCTAATATTGTCCTTCCACACAGGAGGAAGGGGGTTTAGAAGAGCTGGACAAAGCTATGCCAAGATTGGCAGTCAGGAACTCTGGATTCCTCAACCACTGTTCAAACTACTGAGCCAGAAACTGCAGGTTTAATTTACGCTCTTAAGCAAATCCTAGAAAATTATTCTTCAGTATTATCATCTTGGAATAAACTTAAACCAAACCTTGTGAGCAATGTGCTGCCCGAGAGACTCATTCTGTTACCTCAGGAGATTAAAAAGTTAAAATTAAAGCCAAGAAAGAAAAAGAAAGTATAATGTAGTACAAAGGTTATTTAATCTGTATTGCTGTTCATGGTCCAGGAAATTGTTGGATAAGAAACTGAATTTTCTTTTGTTTTATCAAAGCACTTACATTGATTCCTTCATAGAACAGAAATGATCTGTGAAAGACTAATGCCTGGAAATCCCAAAATAACTGAAAAGATTGTGTTGAAATGACCCAAAAATATTTTTCTCTTCTATGGAAATATTTTTCTGAAAATGTAAATTTATGTCAATTTTTCATGGGTGATTTTTGGGCAGAATATTGAACTGCAACATTAAAAAAGTTAACAACTGAGAAATATGATTAAAAAATATTGCAGCAACTGCCATATCCTCCACTTCTGCCTAAAGACCAAATCAGAGCAGATTGCATCTTTCCTGAAAAAATCCTCATGGGAAACTGAAATATTTCAGGCTTTTTGACCAAAGTGTTTTAACCTCCCCAGTCAACATCTTCAACTGCACTTTTCACAGAATTTAAAGAAGCACACCCCATTGCATTATTTTATATCAGCCTTTCTATTACATGTTCTGCTCACAGGAAGACAAAGGTGCTCAATTTCATAACCTTCAAAATTTAAGTATTTACACGGTAAATACAGGAAATGCGGTTGTCAGTTTTCCACTGGGTTAATCGTATAAGGATTCTGCTTTTATGGGTAATTTGGTGAAGTATATGCCTGATACTCCCATCAAAAGAGCTACACGCACAAGAGGTAGCCTCCTGCTTTCCCTTGCTGTGTTCCGTGCTGCACGTTGTGCTGAACTGAGGTCAGTTTTGCTCATTGGTTTTGACAGCATCAGTTCATAATCACTGGCAAGGCAGACCATTGTTTAGCTGCAGTATCCCATGTTGTAGAGCTAATGCCACACAGCTGAAGATTTGCTTTCAGCACGCCTGGTTAACAATTCATTGGCTGACCTCTCAGCTGCTGACATATTTTAAAATAAGAAAATAGCTCTGAGCAACCAGTTTTCTGAGATAAGCATCAGATGCTTGGACCAGTGTAGCTCAGCCCTGGAGGAACACTGTCTCAGTACTGCTTGGGATCGTATTGTGCTATACATTTTAACACCATTAAGGGCAGGAAAATAACTCACATGGAACTGGCTGGAAGGCTTGATGTGAAAAGTGTTAATTTGTCCAAGTATTACAACGATAGAGAAGAATGGTGACAACCACACAGTGTATATTAACATTTCTTTGAAGTCAGATGACCTTTTAATTCCAGGCATGCTGACTTAATCTACACCAGCTTTTGCTATCCTCTGCATGACTTCATCATCAAGAGAGGTAGTGAGAGAGGATGCTGCCAGACTGGCAGAGTGTTTCTACAGATTTCCATACTGTATTGCCAGTAGACGTGGCTGGGAGAGGCAGAGACAGGGCTGCTGTTTCCCTCGTGCTGAGGTGCGGGTTAAGATGCTCAGTGGTGCAAAGCAGCCAGTAACGAGGTCTGCAGCCTGCGCCAGGGGCAGCCCTGTGCTGGCGGGGCCCACTAGCTCTACAGGGTCTCTGTAGGTCGAACATGCCACCATCCACACTAAAGGATGTGGGGCTGCATAGCATCGTGCCTAAATGTAAGACGGAGTTTTGCTCACTGCCCTCTTATACTAGCGGAACAATGGAGCCTTACTGAGGACCACGTGAGACAGCAAAAGACCTTGGCACTTACTTAAAGATTGTGACTTAAGTGAACAGTCTGCAGGTTTATCTGGATAGCTGAATGAGGTGAAACTCTCTCCAAGAAATCCTGACAGGTAGTCACAGTATAGTCATAGGGCCAAAGAATTTCACCGGCAAAGATCACTCACAGATGCTGCTTTTGTTCTGCTCATAACCCTTGAAACTTCATGGCTTTGAAAGTCACATGAACCGTGCCTTAACACTGAGTTTCTGAGGATCACTAGCAGCCTCAAGCTTGCAGAGATCTACTGCAGCAAAGATTTCCCCAACAACTGGCAGAAATTATATATCCCAATCATTATCCTACTACAATGGGACAGATTTCAGTTTGAGAAGGTGGGTGACATCTGCATGCTTCAGCTACCGTGGGCCCTCATTTAACATATAGCAGTGAAGAGCTGCAATCATTTGTGATTAGACCCTAACCTCCAGATTTGTTTATTTTGGCAGAAATGTCAGCAGTACTTAGCCTTGCACTGTGACATCTGTTTCATGGTTTCAGAAGTCTCCAGCACAGTAGACAGTTCTGCAGTTTGCTGCCCACTGGATTTCAGTTGTCATTCCGTCAGTGATAGAAGATGGAGAAGCTGTCAAACATTTCTGCTGGGAATTCCTCTCACTCCCTAATAGCATTTAACTGTCTTCATTATGTAATGGCATGCTACCAGTGGGGTTTTAGGAACATATACTGATTTCAAGCATTCAGGGAATTATTTGACATTTTAATTTGATAAGCAGTTTCTTGAATCTCCTGCCTGTGCATCATTCATCTTGCAGGACAGGAAACTTCTTGTGCTTCCTTGAACTGTGTGTTGAGAAGGTTTATAAAAATCTTACCCCACCTGATGAAGTACCCACATATGATAGTGAACTGTTGGACCTGCTGTTATCATCAAACCTGTCCCAGGAACCATCTTTGACAAAACAAATGTTAGTACCTCTTTGAGACCTTCCATTTTCTATGATTTTGTATTTGAATAGATGCAATAACAAGCTTACTTTTCAACCTTTTTTGGTTTTTGTGACTGCCATGTTGAATGACACAGCATTCAGCGTTTTAATGAGAACTTGCTGTCTGTTCTGCAAGCACCAGACAGCTAGGGATATTGCATTGCTTGCTAACTGATGATCTGACCAGCAATCTGCACCAAATGTGGTCGGAGAAAACCTGACATCACAAACAGGAAAGTGCTTTACAAGGACACTACCAACAAGATTCCATCACTGTGATCATAAATGGTTGTCTAGCACTTTGCTAGTTTGTTAGAAAACCGAACACTACCTACTGCCAATTTCCAGTTCGTAACTTTAGCAGCACTGTCACTGAAGTTCTTCTAACTGGCATAGATATGGGACCTTTCTCTAAGTCCCCACAATATATTCATGAATTTATCATTTTGTAGAATTAATTTAATCAGATTTGTTAAGTAAAACTATGATATAGTCATTGGACTGGTACTAATAGAGGTGCCTGGTGAAGCTATAAAAGAACTGTCTTGCATATGAACTGGCATTTAAGCACCTGCATTGTAAATCCAGCTATAACCTTCCCCTTCTGATTACTTATGCCCGGGCCTCTTTTATCATGAGCAAAGAAACTGTACAAGAGTATATACACAACAAAGTGATTATGTATTGGCCAACACACACAATAGATAGTTATGGCTAATGAGCTACTAGGCTAAGCATTAATATACTCACCACTGCTGATTAGATGCTAGATGAGGATTTGCTGGCCAGAGAGCTGTCAATCAGATGGGGAAGGTTCACCCTCTGCAGCTTTTCAGAAGAAGCTGTGCCTTGGTATTGCAGAACTTCAGTCTCTGCAGATTTTCTGCTTTTTTGTTGCTTTTTTTAAACTTAGAGGTTTAGACCTTTTCATGTCAAAATATTTTTTATTATAGCCTTGAGCTGCTAATTATTACTGCCTCAACAGTTACACTTTTATGACTTTTTCTTTTCTTATATGAATTTTGCTCAAATGTTTTCTCGTATCTTAACACTTTTCTCAGTAAAATTCAGCCAAAGTCACAAAACCAAACTGCTCCAAATTTGGTGCTAGCTTACAAGTGAGTTGCTGCAATGAGGGATACAGATCCCCTTCTCGATGGCACAATGTCTTTTGATCATAAATGCTTGGCTATTAAGGTCTGGCATCTGGCCTGAACCCCCACTTACACCTTTACCTACTGTGTTGTAGACACCAGCAGGTGTTTTGTTAAGACCTGCTCTGTCAACATGTTACAAACCAAGTTCATGGACCAAGAAATGCTGTACCCTTTTCAGTTTTCTTATCAGTATCAAGAACTCTATAAACATTTTCTCTGCAATTCAGTGTGAAACAGAATTTACTTGGCCAATGTAGACACCAAAATTTGTACCTGGTTGTTAAATGTCCCATTACAGTCAATGAAGACCTAGCTGACATAGTTAATGGAGCTCAGAGAGTTAGTCAGCTAACGAGCCAGGGAGAGCGACACACGGGGAAGTGCAGGAGAGAATGAACATACCATTTTTTTTTATATCAGTGATTTAAAGGTGAGAAATTTGGTTTAAGAGTGGCAGGGATTAGCATTAATTTTTCATTTCACACATTCCATACTGCTTTGTGACAGCTATACCAGCTGCTCAGAAGGGATGCTGAGAAAGGAAAGAACAAGACACATGGGAGCAAAAATTAAGGAAAAAAGCAAGGAAAGAAAACAGCCACCAGATTACACACCAAAAAATTTTTACTTTTAAAAAGAAAATTACCGTTTCTTGATTTTTTTATCTTGTGTGAAACCATCTTGCCAGATATCTTGCCTTAGCTCAGTTTTTTGGGAATACGTCTTAAAATTACACAGATATACGCTCTCAGCTCTCCACAAAATGCAATTTCCCTTTCTTCTTAAGTATCAAGTCTGTGTAAGAAAGTTTTATCCAAGACAAAAACACTTCATGCAAGAGAAAAACATTTCTGGGGAAGTGCAGGGAGAAAAAAGGAACTTATCAAACTTATGATCTTGAAAGACAATATTCATGACACAGTGGCAGTGATCCTCTGCTCCATTTTCTTTATAAGCCACTGTGAGAATATTTGATACAAAGAAGTTCCTTTCAAGTGCTTTCTTTGTACACTTGTTATGAGCAATTAGTGAAGCCCCACAGTTGTGTGATCTGACTTACGAGTTTTTATTTTGTTCCTTCTTTGCTGAATTCAATGGCTGCTGAATGTTCCTTTCCCTGTGATCTTCAGCTCAGATGTCTACCCATCCATTTCCATTGGGTCTAATTTACTGCTGCCTCACTCCAGTTCTGCACTGACATAGCTCCGTAGACTTTTTTTTCTTAAAGGAGAACTGGAAAGAAATCTGGACTTGCCACGTGAACTATTCCTGAGCTGAACTGGTGAAGGGGAGCAAGAGAAGATTCTGAACACACTAAATTTTGTCAAAGAAGTTTTTTATAAAATAGTCAAGACAATAAAATATATTTAATTTTTATTTTTAGCAAAAAATGCTACTAAAAAAAAAGGGCTATGAACCCATATTTTAGGATTAAAGTTTTTACTTTATGCAGAAATATTTTTTATGGTTTAGATTTCTCTGAGCACAATAACCTGAGTGAAAGTAAAACTTGAATTCTGGTTTCTGATTCAGCAGAAGCTCTAATAAGTAACCCCTGCTGTAAACAAATATCTTCACATATCTTCACATATCTTCATAACTGTTCACCAGTTTTGAAAGAAATGTCACCAATCTCAGCTGGTTTGATTTTAATTGAAGTTACATGTTTGTGGCAGAGCATCTTCCCTTTCTGAAAGAAACCAGGGAGGCAGCTGCAAAAACTGCTGTCATATTCCCGATGGTTTGTATGGAAAAGAAGAAAAATCTATTCCATACTGAAAGTCTATTAAAAAACAAATCTCATTTACACCGATTAAAGGGACTCTTTAATTGCTGAGCAGTTCATTCAGAGAGGAACACATTGAATATACTGGACACTACAGGGTCTTGCATGGTGTTACCATGGTCTCTTTGTTTCTTGTGGTAGTAGTATAGACAGTCACTGGGTTGTATATATTTTCCTGAAATAAGTGAAGAGACAAAGGAATTAAAATCAGTAGAGATTTACCTAATTATGATATGGAAGCAAAGACACGCAATCCATTTTTGTTTCACTGTGGACAATGTCCTTTTTTTTTTTTATGTTTTGGAAACACTGGTTTCTATTATCCTGATTTACCTTGCAAAACATAGAATCTAACCATTGTGTTAGATTCATTTCTTTGGAAACTTAATCTTTCTTAAAAAAATGTTTGGGGAAATTATTCATATGTATATATACACGTTATGCCTATTTTAATCTCATATAAACAAACTCTCTTACTTCAATTAATTATTTTTTTCTTAATTTGATAGATGAAGTACTTTGAATATGCTTGGTGTAGCAATATGCTAGCATTCAGTCTCATTGATATAAAGCGTAATGAAATAAATGGAAATGTAGGCAGTATATGATGAAGCTCAGTGAGTCCATTAGAACACTGACTATTTAAAAAAGCTCTTGTGAGCAGATGGGTACCAAATGGCACATGTGTGGACCTCTGCAGTTTTAAAAGGGGTCTTTCTCTAATTTTTCACAGCAACTGAGTGGATAAGTAACATAAAATTAACATTTCTTCTGTAAAATTGATAGTTAGAATTCATTTGTATCAACTCCAGGAATTTTATCTTTGGGATTTGTATTTGTACTAGAACACATAAGTTACTTGGTTATAAGGACAGAAAATAAACGAGTACAAGATTGGGGATATTATAAGCACACTGAATATATTACCACAATCTTGAATCTGGACAAACTGGGTTCCTTGATTTATAGTAATGAAAAAAAAAATCTTTCAAATCAATAATATCTAAGCAATTACTGGGGACTGTATCAGGGCTTTTTTCTGCACTCAGAGTTGGAAAGCAGACAAAGCTTTGGGTCTAAGCAAAGCAGGTATTTCCTAAAGCAGTTGTATTGCAGACGGGGCAGATTCAGAGAACAGCCCATAACAGGACTCACCGTTGCCTGTCCACACGCTGCCAGCGGCAAGTAGTAGATGTCTGTACTTACTAGCTTTGCCTTCTCCCTTCCACCTTGTCCAGAACAACCTGACTCTCCCCCTTTTTTGACAACAATCTGTGCAAGGGAAGACCTCACTGGCCAATCTCAGCTGCTTCAAAATTGTACTGACCCTCAACCACTCTCTCCCATGCTAAACCCCTTCAAGGTACAGTGATCCATCCCAGAACCTTTCCCACTGACCTACCCCTGACCGCCCTGACTCTTCCTCTCTGACTCCATATCTGCTTATGCTACAGCTGCATAATCAAATGCCTATGAATGATCTTATTTTGTTTTTTTCCTTCTTCTCTGAGCAGAAAATTTCCATGCAGCCTCACTCCTGGGAAGTCTTGAACTGACTCTGGCTGGTATTTTGTAATATAGCAAAGAAGCCCTTCAAATTTCCACGCTAACCAGCAACTTTTTTTCTTTTCCATCTCTTGCACGGAGATCAAAAGAACTTATTCTGGAAGAAAAGAGCTGAAAAGACAATCTGCTCGTTGCAAACAGCTATGAAGTTTTGGCCTTAAATTTTTGAGTGCTTGAAAGAGAAAGGCAGAGGTGGAGGTCTACTACCTTAGTTCTTTTCCTCCTGGGAATTACTTTGTATTGTGAACTTTTGAGGAGAGGGAGATAACTTCTATAATCAAAAGACTAAAATAAAACAACAGCACTTAAAGTTATATTTCCCTTATTTTATACCAGTTTGATATAAACAAAATAAAATAACACATAATGCATTTCCAGCAGTATCACGTCTTTCCTTCTCCTTTTTATGAAGAGTATCACATCAGAGACCTTTTGACACAAAATCCACTGTTTTGGAGCAGCTGTCAAGCTACTGCACACAGCTGTGTCAGAGGAAAAGATACAGCCCACGTGTGCATTGTGGACACACACACATTGTGCTGTGGACAAAATCACGGACTGTCTGCCCCTGCAGCAGGAGCGCTCTGGTCATTCCGGGAAAGCACATGAGGGCTCAGGAAAGACCGTGTTTGGCTTTTGCCTCTAGCAAGCCCTTGCAGGACTACCCAGAATGCACATTTATTTTGTGCACTGTTGCAAGAATTGCAAATGTAGTATTAGATACAGACAGTCTTGTACTCAGAGGGTTTTCTGTAGTATACTCTCTGAATCTGTTACCTAAGAGCTTTCTAGAAATCTGGAGATTGAATTTAAAGGGAAGATAACATTTGCCTACTGTAAATTACTTAAACTTTTCAAAGAAGCATCTGATATCATTTAGCCAACATTAAATAATACCAAAGTAACCGGACTGTAGGTTTTATATAGTGTGGTAGTTTCCACTGGTTAAATAAAATTGACAAAACCAGGACTTAGCTTAACCATCTACATTACTCTCATGCACAAATCCAGATCTATAGGTAACCTGTAAAGCATTTTGAGAAGGAATTTTATTCTATATTTGGAGATATGTGCTTAAGAAACACAAATAATTCTTTGCATGTTGACCTTCTGTCTTGCAGTATCTAAACTGGAAGAAACTTGTCAAGTCAGGTATGCCAACCTCAATTCAGGTTTACAAATCAAGTTTTGGAGGACACATCTTTGTCATCATTTCTCCTTTCCCTAGTGTGAAAGATCTGAACACCAGCAAGGAAGTTTATGGAAGTGCTTAGACTTCTGCAAAACCAAAACCTTTTGATATATTGTCTAGTTGTACAAACCAGCACCCAAAAGCGATTCCTTAGTCATAACGCTTTGGGGAGTACTTCTTAGGACTTAAACATTAACAAGTAAACATGGTCTTTTCATAAAAAATGTGTAATGGTAGTTTAACCATAAGGATGGCTGCACTGTGTCAGATCAAAGCTCTATTTAGCCCTTTGTTGATCTAGCCAGTAGCATTTGTTCAAAGATCTAATAACTAGATGGTCAGGAACGAGGCAGTCAGAGAGGGAATAAGACACATTATGATTTATCAAGAATGCTGAAACTAAGCTCCTAAAATAAAGACTTTTATTAATTTTCTTTGAATTTGTAACAAATTTTTGGTAACCATCGTATTCAGAGGCTGGTTGCTCGTGATTACACTTTTCAAGTATTTATGTGAATATAATACACTGAATATTCAGGAGAAAATGTTTGGACCACAGGGAAAAATAATCAGAAGCCAGGGCTTTTTGTAGATTTTGCTTTGGAAGTCCAGAAGTTTCCTACCCATTTCCTATGAAATTCCAACACATTTTATTTCAGGTAAACCCAGAAAACTCTCATTAACTACAGAGGGGAAAAGATAGAGCTAGAATCTCAAGCAAATAAAATGTTTACATCTATGAGCATACTAGAGTGAGTCTCTCCTTTCTGATTAAAATATGGTAACTGAAAGACTGTGACCTATAAAATATAATGCATTGTGTTAATTAAGAGCTTAAACATGAAAAGAATATTTTAGCAACTGAATGGGACAAGATTGCCAGATTATTTCGATGAACAATGTGCCATTGTTTCCTTGAAGGCACACTCCATTTAACTGGAGGCTTTTGTATGAAACATATTTTATCTGCATTACTATTTATTCTTTTGTAATCAGCAGACTCATACTTTCAGATTAGAAATAGAAAAACAAGACACTTTATCTTCTATTTAGGAATTTAAATACAGATCTATCAGAGATGATTAAACTGCACCTTGCAAAGAAAATTAAATCTCTTACAAGTCCTCTAAATTTTGTGAGGTTAGAGTACAATTAAAAGCAATATAGCAAAAGATAAAAGTGCTTTTAACATGATATTTTATTTCTTAATTAATACTGGCACAAATACTTTTCCTAAAAAAAGTTTCCTAACTTACCTAACAAATCTAAATTAGTTTTTTTCCTAAACAGAAATTTATTATTTTTATTCTGAGAAAGTACCATTTAATAGGTAAAGTATTAGTAACAGCAAAACACCCTCTTTGGATCTTGTAATCTCTGTTAATAGAATTGGTTAGGTCAAGCCTTGGCCTATCACCATTATTCAGTCATGTGTGAGTATTCGCAATACAATAAACTAAATCACATGCAGCTGTTCGCTTAACAATGTACCACTGACTATCAAAATGAAATTATCATTATCTTGCATATTTTGTTTGCTCATTGTTCACTATTCAGGTTTGCTATGGACATTGAGAAATTTTCTTGTTCTCTTCATATGGATAGCTTGCAATGATCTATAATCCACTAAAGTTAGTGTCCTGGTTTCAGCCAGGGTGGAGTTA
>NW_010524779.1:1392-1760 GCF_000687285.1 Phaethon lepturus | reverse complement strand
GGGGACAAACCACGAGCTCCACCCCGCAGGCGTGCTCCTTCCCCGCTCTGGGGGCTGTTTGGGAGCACACGCGCTCAGCTTTATGCCATTACCAGCGCCCCTCCTGCGCCCAGCCGGGGTGCCAGGAAACACTTCCCTCCTTGCAATGTTTTATTCCGCTTCTTCTCTCTGAGTTGCGAGGGCTTTTTATTTTTTTTCTTTTTCACAAGAAACACGCCAATTCCGAAGGATAGGTCAGGCTTTTGCTGCAGAACTGTAGTGCCTGAAATTAAACATATTTGGGAAGCGGAAGTAATCCGATCAGATTTTAAAATTCCGGCTCCCCGCCCCCCCCCGCCCTCTTTACTGTGGTTTTTTTTGGTTGGGGG
>NW_010524779.1:1003-1348 GCF_000687285.1 Phaethon lepturus | reverse complement strand
CCCGTTAACCGGCGCAGGCGGGGCGGATTCACGCGTCTCGAGGGCCCATCAACCTGCTGCCATGCGAAAGAAAGTGAAAACATGTTTAAAGCGTGAGTGCCTCTGCTCGCGTTTGCTGGAGCCCGGCTCTGACCAAGGGACCGACTTGCGGCTCCCCCCTGGGAGGCGGGCCCGGGCATGTGCGGCCGCGGGTCCCATCGTCCTCCGGGCCTGGGGTCGCCCCCAGCCCCCGGGGAGCGCCCCGCTTCCTTAGAGCTCCGGTCTTGGCGCCCGCTTTTCCCAAAACCTCGGTGGGGGCTGAATCCCGTGGTCTTCTTCTAGGGGGAAGAGCTATAGGAGCGGGCG
>NW_010524779.1:395-965 GCF_000687285.1 Phaethon lepturus | reverse complement strand
CCCTACAGACCATCCTGCCACAGAGATGTCCAGGGACCGGAAGCTGATCCGGTAAAGTCATTAATGTTTCCTAGATAGAAAAATGGTAAGAAAGGCGTATCCACGCAGCAAACGAGGAAGGAGCAGCCCCTGGGATGTGTTCCACATGCTTTGATTTTTATTTTTTTTTTTACTGCTGGTTGGCAGCAAGGCTAAAAGCATTCAGAACGAGTTTTGTGGACTGGAAACGAAAAACTGCTACAGGTTTGTAAAGGAGGCATGTACCGGCGCATCGATGTAGTCTTTCCGGATTTGGCCAGATTTTTCGAAACTGGATTTTAATGGGAGGACAAGGGCAGGAAGAACGTGTCTATATGCAGACATACCATAAACATGTGCGTGTTCTTGTATACATATACGTATGGGATAAGATGTGGTATATGGCACACACCACGGATCTAAACGGGGAGCGCATATTATGTCTTAGAAGAAGTCGACGAAGGCGATTAAAGTACAGAAGCATGTTTATTTCGATGTATTCATGTCCCTCACATCTAAACCCTTGGCCGCCCGTGGGAAACTTCAATTTTT
>NW_010524779.1:0-282 GCF_000687285.1 Phaethon lepturus | reverse complement strand
GCCATGAGCCGCGGCTTTCCCCGGGTCCCTCCCCAGAAGGACCTGTCTGCTAAAACGCTTACAGGTTTTACCTGCAAGAGGGATTTTTCTCCCTGGGCCTGTTTTCCAACAGTTTAAAGTTGGACTGGGCAAAATATTCTTGACCTCGAGGGACGATGATGATGGTGAGGATGATGTAATCTCTGAACGAACCAGCGAATTCGCCGCGGCCTGCGGAGCCGGGCCCCCGGGAGGGAAGGCGCAGGGCGGTGCTGGTGCCAGCCGGCTGCTCGGGAGGCCGCT
>NW_010524778.1:0-1385 GCF_000687285.1 Phaethon lepturus | reverse complement strand
TGCCCAGGGAGGTGGCGGAGTCACCATCACTAGAAATGTTCAAAAAATTGCCCAGGGAGGTGGCGGAGTCACCATCACTAGAAATGTTCAAAAAATGTGTAGACGTGGCTCTTCGGGACATGGTTTAGTGGGCGTGGTAGTGTTGGGTTGACGGTTGGCCTTGATGGTCTTAGAGGTCTTTTCCAACCTTAATGATTCTGTGATTCTGTGATTCACAGCTCATCAAAACAGGCAACACAGCAAGGGCTCCTTTAGGTACACTGAACATGCGGGAGGAATTTAGGTGTGGAGACTCTCAAAGCTTTTGCCATTACACCTCTAGCCCGATACAGATTTCCCTGGGGCCACAAACGAGCCTTGTCAGACTTGGATCTGACGCACACAGATGTTGGGTCTTAAATTCAGCCTCCCCCAGCACCGATCCTAGCAAAGCCCCATCACGGTGGTCATCGGCGCAGCAAAGCAGCACCGTTACGTCGGGTACGTTTAGCTCCACGCCTAACAATAGACAAGAAGAGATGTTTGCAAGCAAAAAGCTGCTCGGTTTACACCGAATAACCTCCCTGTTCGCTTTGCAACAGGACTTGGGGTGACCTGCCAGCTGATTTATCAATCTCCACCGCGCGAGCTGCCCTGCTGCAACTCCCATCCTCGCTGACGGAGCTGGTGGGCACGTCCCGAGAGCACCGATGTTGCCAGGAGGATTAAACCCACGCACGGCACAGGGGTCTGCTCGCTGCGAGACAGTGAACTAGTGAAAGGGAGTAAAATGCCTGGCTGGTTCTCCCGATGAACGTAGCTTTGAGTTTCTTACAGCGACGCCCCGTCACAGTTTTACTGCATTAATGGGCTGTTTAGAAAATGCGGCGGGGGGCTTTTGATCACAGCTCTCCTTGCAAAAGCTTGAGTGCTGAAGGCTGAGGAAATACTACGGGGGAATTAAAGAGACTCCAACCTGCAGGTTATCCCCTAAAGACGTCGGTCCCGCGGGAAGGGAAACGAGATGTTCAAAGGCAAAAGCTCCACGTCAGCTCCCAGATCCCTTTTTTTTTAGATCCCAGCGTCGGGCAGCACCCACAGGGGGTGGATGTCCGCCTCTGCCAGGGAGGGTTTCACATCAGCTCCCCACATTTCGGTGCTGCGGCAACAAGGACTGGAGAGAGCTCATGAGATCGTGAGCGAGGTGTTGCCCAGGACTGGGATCGGCAGGCTGGGCTGGCGGGCAGCACGCTGATGACGGGGGCAGGCATGCGATTTGGGTACCTCCTCTCCGCACGCAATTTAATTTAAAAATTAAATTAAGAGCTCGGTTTCATTCACCTGCACGGGAACGATTCAGAAGAAAGGAAAGGATATTAAATTAAAGCACTTCATTTTGATATAAC
>NW_010524777.1:71632-75883 GCF_000687285.1 Phaethon lepturus | reverse complement strand
GGGTGTGGGTGTTTTACAAAACACCAGCCAGAAGTAAACAGCACAAAGTATGACAATGCCCATTTCTATTACAAAACCAACAGTGAGTGCCTGAAGCACAAATTTATTTTCAACATGAAAATGAAACAACTGAGTTGCATCTTTTTATCCCCACTGTTGCTACAGTTCTACTTGCCTCCAGTTTGCTCCTGGCTTTACCTGAACCACCTCTCTGGTGAAAGAAATTTATCTGTGAGCAGTCTCAGCAGCAGAATAGAGCTGGCTGTTTGAGGTTGAACTTGAGGGACAGCAGCACATGGAAAATAAGGATATAAGCACAGCTGAGGTCGTCTCCCAGACTCCTTGAGTGATATTCCGCAAAAGGCAGGAACTATTAATTCATGTCACTGCACAGGGTTAGACTAGGACTGATCCTTTAAAAAGCATGCAAGAAATGAGTTTGCACGTGGCTTAAATACAGGTTTCTCAAAGGGCAGATTTTGCATTCAGACTCTGCATCTCCAGCAAAGCTCTCAGAAGAGGTCCCTGTTTTGCTATGGTGCACAGCCATCTGTTAAAGGAGAGACTGTTCCCTCCTGTGGAACTATGTCTTCACCTGCTCTTTCAGACTAGTGTGATACTGAGCGAAATGCATTAGCCACATGACCCAAAGAAAGCAGTCTCATAAAACAGGAGAGGTCTGAATACACAGGCGTATTAACAGGAATAGTGACTGCACTGCTTTCATTTCTGATACCCTTTTAGCTCTTTTAGACAGCTTTTTCCCAGGCTCAGGCTTTGAGAAATGCCTATCTGTCAGAGCAGGCAGCGTGAACCTCTGACACTCAGCCTGGGCCCTGCGCTGTACACACGCTACACCGGCATCTCCATGGGTGCATGATTCACATCCCTGGGTCTGAGCTGTGTCTGAACCCTCCCATTTTGCTCCCTTTGGGGAATTGGCAGTGGTCATCAGTGACACAGTCACTGCAGTAACTGAGATCAGCAAACTGCTTCTAATATCTTTTCCATGCTGCCTCGTCCTCCATAGAAACCCATTCACCTCTTAAATATTTGTAATCCTTTCAAGCAAGGAATGTAACTATGCCAGTGCTATTTTTGCAGGTCTGATAATGAAGTTGTTAGATGACAAAGGAAGAAAATGGCCACATTATTTACAGAACTGTGATGTGTAAATACCATTTATTTTCAAATGTATATTAAAATAAATGTTAATTAGTGATTAAATATCAATGAAAATAATGTAAAGCTTTCATACAGACTCAATCTTTCATTCATACCATGTTCTGGGCATATGGTCATCATATCAAGTTCTGATACTTTACAAATTGGCAGGCCTGGCTGGATATGCATGTAACTTAATAAGCAACTACCGTGAATAACATTTATATAAAAGAGAGTTATGACCCAGACTTCATATACTTGACAAGAAAATGCAGCCTCTTCATAACAACATTTGGAAGGTGTTAAAATATTATGAAAAGTTATTCTTCTTCTATGGTGGCCTGATATAGCACCAACCAAGCACAACGTGATCAATTAAGCTTTGTTGCACTGCCTAGACTTTTTCAGGTTTTGGTTGCAAGGCTTGAGAACATGTAGCAGAGACTTGAGGGTTCTTTTGTGTTCAACAGCACAGCTTTTTATGTCCTTATCTTACGGACTTGTCAGCACCCTGTAAACTGCTTTTACGCTCATAGAAGCACAGAGGGAATGAATGTCATCTCTTATTTATTGCAAATATCTATTTTGCCATTAGGAAGAATAAATAGTATTACACTTCATAAATTCAAATCAGTCAACATCTATATTTGTTCTGATAAGAGTAATAGACACAGAACAAATGTTATCTCAGAAATAATTTCTAAAATACAGTTCCAGCACTGCGTATGAACCCAGGCACAGAAAGCAGGTCTACATGGCACAGTGCAGAAAAACAGGGAATATTAGCCCCAGTGGAATACCCTGCTGTTGTAGTCATTTTGCCTTCATTACCCAGATCACCTCTTTTCCAAAGTATGTGACTAGCACTGCACAAAATGAAGAGGTCAAAATATAGAAGTGGACTAGAAATTTCTAACATCCAAATTTTGGACCTGATTTGTTTTTATTTTGGTTCATCTTTTTTGAAAAGAGAAACATGAATTTTTTGTCTAAGTGTCATAGATACATCATGTGTACATGCTATACAGGATAGCATTATATTGTTTTAAACTGAGAATTATACTGAATGTTAATGTGCTCCAGAATACTCAAGTTGAGTATTTTGTATTCATGTCACCAAATGAAAGTTTGACACTAATTGAACTTTAGTCCTAAGATACTTAATAGAGCAATAACCTTGTTAAGCACAAATACAATTCCTCTTATGTCAATAGGAATTTAATTTCCACCAATAACTGATAATTGTTTATGAATTTCTAAGTACTTATTCAATCTTATTTTTATACAGTTTCATTGAAATCCTGTCAGCTCCTTACCTAGTTTTGCTCCCTTTAACTGTGACCTCTGTGATCCACTGTTAACTTTACCTTGTTGAAACACCCTGAAAGTTCACATTGCCCGTTGTACCAAAAGCAAAAGAAAAAAGCTATTAGGTATATTTAGAATTTAATTCTCAAAGCCATGTCCAATGGCATTAGCCATGCGCTCTTAACAGAGAAAAGTAATGCATTGACACTAATGGAATATATTAAATCCCTGAACATTATGAAACGTATGAAACATACCACAGCACAAAAATGCACGTAGAGCAAGTAATGCTCTGCTTGCCAGTATCCTCACTGTCCTCATTCTTGAAGTTATGAGGTGGTAATCTACCAAGGTTTGAAGTAAATCTAGCAACACAGAGAAGTAAGTATTTTTTGCTTGCTTTCTGTTCCAAACTCGGTGTGAGTGGCAGAGTTGCTGAAACTGAATTAAGAACTACAGAAATGCTGAAAAAATTTTCATTAATACAAAATTACTTCGTTAATAATACCTGCTATTCTAAAAACAGCAGGGCTAAAGAACTCTCATTAGGTTGTATATGCATGCTGTTCCACTGTGATGAAACATTTTAGTTCTCATTCACTTAAAGGAACTGGTATGATTTTTACATTTTCGTTCCTGGAAAAGCCAAGAATTCATAGGTGGCAATAAGGTATTTTTTCCTCATGCTATTTTTTGACTAATTAGGAAAGAAAAACCTCCCAGTTCAGTGTGTTTCCATTCAACCTGTACTTGTGCTCAAGTGAAATTCCTTTGTTGCAGAAGTATCACCTTGGTACAAAACAGATTCAAGGATATTAAGTTTGAGAGTAAGACACTTGAGTCGAATATTCCTGTTCATTTTCAATACCGCAGTTCAAATTCACAAGGTCAAATAGATCACTAACAAAAGACCAGTTCTCCTCACAGCAGACTGTTAAAATCTTAGCTTTTGATGTGACTGAAGCACCTTCAGCCTAAAACTAAACGGCACGCATTTTCAGACTTCTCCATTCATACATACCCGAAGTCTAATTTTATTTTGCAAGTACAATTCCTTGCATACGTCTCAATTTTCACCTTCTTTAAGAAACTTATTCACTCACTAGGATTACAATGAAAAGTGCATTTTGAAACGAGGTAGCATATTTTGCCAGGTAATATGCCACTGCATAGAAAAAGAACTGTCAGGCACTAAGTTGCTACAGAAACTATTGGAAGCACTAAGTTCACCAATTTTTTTTACACCCTTCCACCCCCAAATAGCTTTGTGGTATATAAAGGAAAAAGGGCATCTTGTTCTAACAAGGAACATCTCCAACATCATTCCCAGCTGATCCTGACCTTAGCTCATCACCTGTATAAATTTCATGGGCATTTCCTACAGGAAGTCCCCATCCATTCCATTGGCTGCCTTCAACAGCCAGCTTACTCTACGTATTTCCATAAACCAAATATGGTTTAAATTAAGTTTCTAACATTCAGAAATACGATTATTTTTCTTTTTTCCTTTTGTTGACCATTCACCAGGCTCCAATCACCCATAACATTAATTATTCTGAGCTCTGGGTCATATTTTCCAAATACCAAAGCAAAACAAAATAGTAGTTAGACTACTACTAACTACTACTGATCATCACTTTTTATTGCAGACCTGCTCTGACCCTCTTATGTATAAAGGACGATTACATTATAATAGCATAATAGAAGAAGTCAGTGTAGCAGGTAATCCATACCAATAGAATTATGTGTTCGATTTAGCATGACTAAGGGGAGCAATAG
>NW_010524777.1:32724-71601 GCF_000687285.1 Phaethon lepturus | reverse complement strand
TAAAATATCCTTAAAATATAACACCTGGGTAAAGCCTGCACAGAACAGAACTGCCGGGGAGTTTGTGTACACTGTGGCACTACAGGGGTGCCTATGCAAATCCAATAGAGGGAGAGCTCAAGAGCTGTCACACTGCAAGAGAGCTGCAGTGGCAGGACAGTAGTGTGGATGGGACAGCATCAGCCCCAAATAAAAGCAGATTTCATAAGCAAAGCTTCACCCCACACTGCAGTTCGGTTCAAACTTTTGTGATTTTGTAAGCATGCAGTCATTTTCACTCCTCTGGAGAATATAAAGCACGTGCAATCTCTCTGTTAAAAACTTCTCAACAGCAAGTAATCTGCATATTCTTTGGTTCTTTACTTCAGTCTTCTTAATTTGTAATATTAATTTATTTCAGAGCATTTTTTCAGTGTAATGCCTAAGATGATATGGGATATTAAGCCGTATGTGGTATATAAATTGTATGGGTTACTGACAATGACATTCTAAAGGGTATGTGGACCATTTCATGAAATATTCTAATTTACATTGCAATGGTTCTGTTGCAGCTTTGCAAACATCACAGTGTTATTGAAGGGACATAGGGCACCACAACTGAGAATGTCAGGCATTCAACTGCTTCAGCCACATTTATTGGTATTATAATATCTCCACAGTTCTCCTGTATGGTAGTTCTGCAGTTCCTGTTGTTCACAGTAAACAGAAATTTTAAATCCCCCTGTACTATTTGCTTGCTGTATTTATGAGAAAAAAACCCATGATGTTCTGTGGAATTGCTTGCTTTCTTGCCAATGCTTTTGCCCTATTTCTTTTCAAATCTGTAATGGCTCAGTTACGATAAAACTGAGGCCAGGTATTTGTATTCATCCTTTTGTTTTGTAAAGCCTTCATACCAAACTGTCTTTCTCCACAAATAATTGTATGGAATTAAGCAAGAATTTTCAGCCTGAACAAAGTGTGGTGATCCGAGTGTTACTTCTTGATCTCACAGCAGTATATTCATAAAGGACTCAAATGAGTCCCTACCAGGTTTTCTTTCCTGATTGGTTGTGGGGTTGTCTCCAAGATATACTATTAAGATAGGATTCGCATTGTCAATATACCCTTACAGTATGGGCAGGAAGAAAAAACCCCTTTTTTTATTAATTATATGAAATAGAAAATTAAATTAGGACACAAGAAGAACATTCAGAAGAGTCTGATGAAAACCCTCATTAATTAGTTTTTGAGGATATATGAGGAAAGCTTTCTGCGATACTTCTTTCCTTCCCTGACCCAAAGCATACATAAGTTAATACAATTACATCATATAATAATATTTGAGAAGAAATACCATCCCTTGAAAATCAGAATTACTTCACCTTCTAATACACAGAGTACTATGTCTCCACTATAACAGAGATCAGTAGCTAGATGATGTTGAACGATGACCATAGTATCAGACACAGACTGAGTCAACATAAGCATAAAAGGGTTCCTGTAATATTTAAGGAACTATATAAACATGATTTATTTTTAAAAAATAAATTGAAACAGAAGAAAAGAGAAGAAGAAGAACTGTTTATTGTAGATAAACACACTTAGTTTCATTTTTCAATTTACTTTCGCTTCACATAGTAAGCCTATTTTGGTTGCCAGACAGATTCTTTGTCATATTTTTCCTTTGATTTTGATTGACATGTACACAATTAGAGTTACAGAGATGTTAATTAATTTAGTGATTGAACACCATGACTGAACAGTGTTCGTTAAATGGGAGAATAAAATTCATTAATGACTAAACATGTCTACACAAGTCAACTTTGTTTCAAAAGCATAGGGTTATTTTAATAAGAAATTGATTTGGATGTATAAGTGTACCATTATTCAAATAACTTTAAAAGTAACACAGCTCAAAGAAAAAAAATGCCATTTTCTACACCAGCAGAGCATGTAATAGTTTGTCATTACAAAGCAAAGTTTAACTTTTGTGAAAGTTCACTGCAGTTCCTTGCAAGCTTTATTCTAGAAGGAATGGATCACACTTCAGCATGACACAACGTAATTGACATGTTGGCTGCTTTTTGCTACCCATTTCTTACCATTCTTTTAGAGGAATAAAAGTTACTTTTTCTTTCCATGGGATATTCCTTGCTTTCAGAGGCCTGCATTGACTAAATACTGAACTGTATTCACCTGTCCACTTAAAACAACTGCTCAAAAAGTCTAACACGCACCTTGATGTGCAGTTCACAACACAGCTACTTCAAAGAGTATCTCTAGAATTCACTTACCTTGTAAGAGTTCTGATACATCTTCATTTCATTAATACAGGAGGGAGAAATGCATTGAATCGTGACCTCTTTTATATCCCTGATGCAGCGGATAGCCTGTATTGTTTAAATGACTATTGGTGATTAAAAGCATATTTGAAGTGAACTCTATTGATATCCTGAAGCCTTCTGTCCCGTCGACAAACAAAATAGGTTGAAATCCTTGGGAAGACTCCTCTGAGAGCTAACAGCACATACATTTCCTAATATTAACTAGTATAAAATTATAACTTCTGGGCTTCAATAAGCAATTACAAGCTTTAGAGACCAACTGCACTTCTGATTAATATTTAAATGGCCTAGCTCTTCTAACAGGCAATATACCATGTTGTCTTCTTCATCAGAACACTACTTGGAAATATTTTCTTTGCAGTTCACCCTGGCCCTGAAAATGTGCCAGTAATAAAATAATACTACAGAGCATGTTATGCAGCATCACACACACACGACTTTCAACATAAAAATAAATAATATCACATAAGATCTACTTCTGTAAAGTCTTACATTTCGATCAACAGTTTCAGAGTTATTCTATAATTTAACCAGTCACACCTTCTATAAATAATTGATTTTAACCTCATTCTGTACCTGTGATTCAAGAGCTGTTCTTGTTTCTTCTGGTCTTATACAGCAATTGTGGACTTCCTCCATGGCCTTGATCTTTTTGAGAGGCTATTCCACCCATTTGGGTTCTTTCAGATGAATAAACTGGAAAAGGTATTCAAGAAGAAAAATATTATTTACAACTGACATTTTCAGACATACCAGCAATGCCTGTCCTTCTAGAATGGGATTGCTACTTTAGCTGTCTAAAAGTTAAGATCTACTCATAGAAATCATCTTGGCTACCTCTGCATTCAATAGGTATCCACTTCTGGAGGATGACCATTCTATACGACACACCCAGAGATGTTGATATAACCCGTGTCCCTCATCACCAAGTAGACCACTAGTTTAATTCTCAAAAAAGAAATTTAGGATTTTAATCTAAATTAGGGGAAGCAGATCTCATTGGTAACAGCAGACAGGAAATGCTTCAGTTTCTATCATTTTCCTTAAATTGTTGTTTTAGGCATGTAATTGTCAAATAAATCATCATTAAATTTGTGTAGGATTAACATAAAGCTTGTTGAAGATGCTTACACTCACATCTATTCTTTCATAATTAGCGTGGGCTACAAGCACACAGTCACCATAGCTCAGTGAGTATGTGGCAGCATTTTAGACAATGATACCAGTTACCCTCAGTTACCTCACCCACACCTGAAACTAGGCAGAGATCAAGTGCCTTCTACAAAGCAGGAAAGGCTATTTATGTCCTGGCTGGTGAGACATTTCATACCTCGATCCTTTCTCTGAGTGTACTTCTTGCTTATTAGTAGTTTTCCATGTTACCATGGCACTAACCAATATGTTTTCAAATTCCCTTATGACAGTTACACTTTGCACAGCCTCATTTGTTTCCTTGAGAACTATAAAGCACAATGGAGCTGAGCATGGCCCATGTGTCAGTAACTCAGGGAGCCACATGCTACTGCCAGAGCCTTGAGCACTAAGAGCACTGAATATTTTAATTAAAAAATCTATGATCTGGGAAAGGCTATTAAAGTGCTTTTTAGTGGAAAGTATCTCAGTTAGAACAACTCAAGGAACAATAAGAAAAGGAAGTATGATGGTATCAATAAGACACTGCAAAAAATAAACATTACAGAAAAAGAAAGGAGACATATCCCAAAACTTAATGCAGATACAACATGCTTAGAGGAAAAATCTGGGCAGATGAGGAAGGAAAAAAAAACGGTAAATTAATTACAACAGGTTATGTCTGTTCCACCCAGTGGGTTGAACATTAAAATATATACCACTAGCCAGCCTACAGAAGCCATGAACATTTTTTTTATTCTATCTTCTGCATATCTTTTTTACTGAATTAACAACTGTCATTTCTACAGTTCAGCACAGTATTGAATGAGGACAGAGAGCGACTTATACACAATGGTTTCCTCTTTTCATGTGCCCCAAAGTATCATGTCCTGATGTATAAATGATAAATTTTAAGCACCTACCACACATAAAACTTCTTATTTTTGTGATACACAATTGAATTTAAATCATGGCAGTAAATTATTGCCCAGATAATGAACTTATGCACAAAATACATATTACCCAACACTTTCCTAACTGATGCCACTGATATCTATAAATAAATTTGACAATTTATAAAGTGTAAAATCAAGTCAGAAATAGAAGATTCTGGAAGGCAAGTTAGAAGCAGACAATTCCCATTCAGGCACCTTGCTTTTATTTCTCACATTTTTCCAACTAATGGAGCAAGAAACTACTGTTATTTCTCACATATTATGGCAACAGTGAAACCTGAAAACGAACAAAAACACTGCAAACAACAGATATCTATCTGTACAATTATCAGTGCTACCTTACCACAGAGAAAACAAAATCTTCCTCTCAGTTGTTCCTCTAGATCATCAAAGCTGTTATCAGTTTTCTTGCACTCATCATGGTCACTATTTTTCCAAAAACAATGTACATTCTCAACCCTTTTCAATCTAAACAGAGCACCTATATCACAATATTCCCAGAAACAAATACTTTGTTATATTTTTTTGAATTGTTCCCTACCTTCTTTACCTTCTTTGTTCCTAAGCAGCTCCCTGCTGGAACACCTTCCCTCTCACCTTCTCCTGGGCATGGAGCTCTTGCCCTGCCGAGAGCCACAGGTGTGCCTTATGCCACAGGTGCCTCCCGTTGGGCAGTGCTAGTTGCCATGCCCTGCCCAGGTGGCATAAAGAAATTTTGCAACACAGCCTTGGAGCAGTTTGAAGAAAATATTTGGACAGTTAAACAAAATACTTTGTTTCATTTCTCTCCACACAAAAAGAAAAAAAAAAGCAATTGAGCAAATTAAAAACATAAATTTTAAATGCATGCAGACAGCAAAGTTTCTAATGCTGCTGTAACGGATATGGGGCTTTTAACACCTAGAGATAAGTGAAAGCTGCAAAACAAAGATGATGAATATTCATTCAGAATTTGCAGTAAAGCCCTACATTTTTGCTAACCAGGGGAGAAAAAGAAAAAAAAAGTCAAAGGCGTTCACCTATCCCTCCGATTCTGGCTTCTGAAGAAGACAGCTGAAGGGTAAGGCTGCTCATTAACACTCTACTTATAAGGGAAAAAAAAAATTGCTGAAAGCTGGTCATCAGTAATTGTGTTGTGTGCTCGTGCCAAATCACAAAGCAAAAGTTTGTGTTATGCTATCTTGGATGGACGTAATGTATCAGTCTTACTGCAAATACTTTACAATGGACACAAGTGCCAACGGGCCCGGATGCATTAAAGCCGACAGGGTTCTGCAAAACTGCCACAAACAGAGAATCACTTTTGCTACAGTTTTTTATAAGCAGCTTCTGTAAGTTACTGAGATGCAAGGGTGCACAACACCGTATGTTCAATTGCAAACAATTATTTGAAAATTGGGATATGGTTCTTAATTTTTTCTTCTGTTCTGATCATAGTTAATTTCTTTCTGGTTTTACCTCCAGGAAGGAAACTTGGTTAGAAATGTGGCTTTTAATCTTTCCCAATAATTTTATCCTTTTACACTCATAATTATTTTCACCCTTAGTTTCATTGTTATAGTTTTCTGACCGTATCAAACCAACTGTAAGAATGCCTCAAGTTATTTGAATTTTATACCAATACTATCAAACACATAAAGGCATTCTGGGAAATGTTCCTGAAGCTCTTTTTTAAGGTCTAAACCTTTTTGTCATCTTGAAGAATTCATTACTTGCCCAGAAAGACATAAACCAATTATCTGCAGGGCTAGACACTGTGACTCAAATAGGATCTGTGTCAAGAACAAAGTGAGAGAGGTCAGCAATACGAAGGTTGCCTAGCTGCACTCACACATATATTAGAGATCTGCTCCAGCTCCAAGGGCTGAAGGGGGACAGCCAGCCTCACCACGGTCTTCACTGCAGGCTGCAGGGGAATCTCTGCTCCGGCACCTGGAGCACCTCCTCCTCCTCCTCCTTCTTCTTCACTGACCTGGGTGTCTGTAGGGTCATGTCTCTCGCATAGTCTCACTTCTCTCTCCAGCTACTGTTCCACTCCAGGTTTGGGTTTTTTTCGCCTTATTAAATATGTTATCACAGAGGTGCTACCGCCATCGCTGATTGGCTCAGCTTTGTCAAGTGATGGGTCAATCTTAGAGCCGGCTCACAGAAGCCACCCCTGTAGCCCCCACTGCTACCAAAAACTTGTCATGCAAAGCCGATACACTAGACAAAGCAGAAAGCTTGATTTGAAATAAAATGAAGCCACTAAAATGGAAATGGATTAATTATTTGTCCCTGGTTCAGGTAAATGAGAAATTTTGGTATGTGGAAGAATCATCACAATGAACGTACATTAAATTTGATTCCTGATCAACAATCCACTTTTAATATAACATCTGTCCAATTTTAGATCCTTTGTAGCACTGAGCACTTGTAAATATGTCCAGCGATGTGAACTGAAGACTGTGCATGAATAAATTATCCCATTTTCAATTGTGTTGCACAAAATACAATGAACGAAGGAAACAAGCCTTTTAAAAGTATATGACACAATCTGAAAAGTATTATCTCTAGTGATCGTAATCAACTGAAATACATTGATGATAAGCAAACATAGGTCAGGTGTCAAGTCTAGATACCAAATCATATATACTTAAATCCATTTTTGAGAATCCAAACATATAGTCCTTGTTAAGCAAGAAACTGAGGCACATGGATAGCTCCTACTGACTTGGAAGAAACTGAGGTCAACTAATTAGTCAAACTAATCATTTTGCTATCTGAGTATGGAAAAAAACCTCTGACAATAGGCTTTCATACTAAGCAGCACTGGTGTAATAATCATGGTGCTACACAAAGAGTTTATTTTAGTTTAGTAACTCCTTCAGAATATGTCAACTGCAATCAACCACTACAATTTTCACCACAATGTAACACATCCTAGGGTTTCCGGTACCACTGATGACACACAGTTCTAAAAACTCATCGTTGAGTGGCATAGAATTAAGTAACTGGGTATTCTGGTACAAATAGAAGTGATTTGTCACCTTGCTTTCATTTAAAGAAAAATAAAATAAACCACTGGTCATATTTCATCGAACTTTTCTGCTTCTGTCACTAACAAATTCAATTCCCATTTTCCCCCATTTACTAATCTTTTCTAATCAAATTGAAAACAGGACCTTCAATCAGTCAGGGAGAAAATGCACACAGATATTTCCAGAGGTTCTGAATTCCTGCATCTAATGCAACAGTACAGGGAGGAAAACATAAAACTAAGTTGATTGCAATAATATCTGGTTTGGCTAGAAGTAAAAATTGTAAAGATGACTACTTGTGTAATTTAAAGAGAAACTAAGAGGAAGTGAGAATGCAGATAAAAAAGGGGGAACAAATTCTATGAGCTATCACAATCCTGATTCTTTCACTCAACAGAGACATGTAATAGCTAAACAGCATTGACTCTACAGTTTTTTTAAATTATTGCATGAGCAGACTTAGGGAATCATTCAAAAGTTTTCTCTTTTTTCTCATATCACTGTACCAATAACTCTTGGATGTAAGTCCTCTTGTTGCATACTATTTACCTTAATGCTGAGGCTTTCCCTAGATATTGGTACCTATTGGTATGGTCAGTCATAGCTTCCATATCAGCAAATTCAAGGGAATCCATTGTTCCATTATTCTGGAACAAATAAACAGTAATTCTGGATTTTTTTAGAACCAATTATTGAGTGACTTAACCCAAACACTTTTGAGTTACTCAGCACGCATCCCTCCAAAAACCCAAAAAGGTACAAATGAGGGACAAAGCAAATGGCAATTCCTATACGATGAGCTCTGCAGTGCCTCAATGAAACATTTGAGAACTATTTAGTACAGCTACTGCAGGACCAGTTTGAGAAAAGGCTACAAAACTCATCAAGTCTCAGTAAGTGCTTGACTACCTCTTCTGTATTTGGAGGTCCTTATTGATATGAATTTAATAACACATGATAGCATCAATCAGGTTCTTTATAAAAACTATTCTCTTATTGAACGTTCAAAAAACTATTCTCTTATTGAACATTTCAAAATCTGTCCCTCAAGTCACCAGAAAGTTTTTATGTTTCAGAGACAGAAAAATCTTGAAGCAGTATTTTCACTAAGTGTGTATTTGCCTGACACGTTTGACAAATCAGTTTGCACTTAGAGGTGTCTAACTGCAGACAACAACAGAAGGTATTGTGGTCCTGTTAACAGCTGCCAACTTCAGAGTTTATAATTGGTTACCATCTGGGATATATATATTTTTTTTTAAAAGCTACAGGTCAATAATTTTACTTCATGAATTTTTAAGAGATGATTGAGCATGCAAGAGAGGGGGTAGACTATACAGGCACAGAAGGAGGTAACAGAAAACAAAACAAAGATATACAGAGAAACTAATCAAAACAGAATGATACAGACAGTGAAATATAAAATAAAAACATAATGAATAAGTGATCAAAACATTAGTCACTTGAGATTGGAGCTATGGGCATTAAAGTGAATAATCTTCAACAAGGAAAAAAGAGTGATTATCATAAAATATTGCTATGTCTGGCAAAGGTAATTGAAACTAAACAGTGTAACTCTAAATAAGAATAAATTGAAAATGAAAAGAAACACCCTAAACCAAAGAGATACAGAACAAATGGAACAGAAAAAGAAATTGCAAAAGAAACTGTGAAAATGAAGAAAGTTTCCCTGAGGAAATGGCTCAAGGGAGCAAGCTGTTCAGTTACAAGGAAAGCCAAAAGTAATCTTGCAAAAGTTTTAAAAAAAATAAGGAGAAGGTGAAGGTGGATAAGCTATTTTGTAGAGCATTTTTCATACCTCTTCTTCATAGTTAATTTAGTCAGAGATAGGAAAAAAGAGAGTGAATTGCATTACGTCGTGTTTGGAATGTGATACGATTAGACAGTGTGAATCCACAGGACGAAGCCATTAAAAACACATAAATCAAGGAAAAATATATATTGTGTTTGACAGCCAGAGCCTGTGGAGCCAACCTCTGGGCCTGTGACCATGCTGCAACCTTTTGTGGTCTTCATCCACCTGATACCTGAAGACAAGGTCTTCCCAGTACTTCTGTGATACACATCGTTCTCATGTACAAGCTGTAAACTGCATTTCAAACAAAAAGCATCTGCTTGATAACCTAGACCACTATGCTACAAAGAGCTGTGATTGCACTCCTGTGAATTCGAGAAGCTAGTGGAGACCAAAGCAAGATAAGCTTATTGCAAGAAACTAAAATGATTTGGCAAAGCGCTACACACACTTGGGTACAATGCCAGCTGAAGTTAAAAGTCTTCAGATACACATAACCAAAGGGTATGCTGATTTACTTTTTTCAATTAATTTTTTTTTTTATAAGGTTACTTTCAAAGATCAAAATCTTTTTCCTTCAGTCCTTTCTTGAAATTTAGACTATAGCATCATCCAAAAAGGAGTTTAAAAATTGGGTAACAAAAAGAAAGAATTTTTCATTCTCTGACATCCTGAAATAACACACTACCTGTTTCATTGCTGCCATTTGGCATCTGGCCCTTTCATTTTCTAATGTAATCATTCAAAATAGTTTTGTTCTCTTTCAAATGTTTAACTTGCGTTTTTATAATCTTGACAGATTCAACAGTCTTTAAACTTTAAAGAAACATTAACAGAAAAGTAGTTCTGTAATTAGCAGAACTAAGAAGTCTGCTGTCTTAAACATATACAAAACAGTAAATGGAGAAAGTGGGCTAAGGCTTAGTGGCCAGTAACCAATGATTGGGGGAAAAGTATAGGAAACAAAGTAAATGTAGTTAAGTGCGCCCTTTTTTTGCTTCCAAGGAAGCAGAAATCAGAATAAAAATGTTTTAAAATACTATGATTTTATGAGGTGGAGATTGTATTGTGTTTAGTAACTATCAAGAGAGATGTATAACCTTTTTAAAGCTCCTTTGTATGTCAGCTTCCACAGTTTTCTCCAAACTTGGACACAAAAAAAAAAAGAAAAAAAGTAGGTTTTTTGTTTGGTTTCAGCTTGCTTAATAATTTTATCAGGTGCTTCCTAGCTTTAGAATAATTAGGAACAGTGAATACTCATTGTCCGTTTACCTGCTCCAAACCTTCATAATTTTACAGAACTCTTATCAAATCATGACCAATACAAAAGCTTATCTGTATGAAAGTCATTATCCTCAGTCATGCAGATAAGCCAATGCCATGATCATCCACACCAAACATTTTACAAAGAGAAGCACCTTATCTAATCTACATAAGCCCCATTAACATACAATCACATTAGAATCACTTTTCTGTCTCTTTTATCACTTACTAAACTTCAAAATTGACCCTGCTTTGACAGGGGTTGGACCAAATGACCTTTCTGTCTTAAATTATTCTATTAACATTTTGCCCCCGATTCTGAGCATTACGATAAATTAGCAAATCAAAGACCTCTTTTTGAAAATCCTATCACTACCAATGTCCAGTTGTGATTCTCTCTTCCTAACAAAGTGTGAGCTCTCACTGAAGTATTTCCAACAGTTAAGGTATGAATACATGTTGAGGCATAAATATGTCATATTGTTTCTGTAGAGTTTTTTGATGTTGAAAGATATATATCTATGCTATCGCTTTCCCTGCACTTACAGAACTGACTGTCTATTAACTCCATCTATCCAACAGCATTTCTGGTGTCTGTAAAACTTAATTATCTTCGAGGCTTTGACCCCTTCTCTGAGTGAAACTCATCAATGGGTTCAAAACCTCTTGAGGAAGACAGAGATGAACCATATGACTCTTACACAGACAGAATGAGAAAAGTGATATGTTAACCAGCACTAAAAACAAGGAATGTATTCTGACTGTGACTGGAGAACACATTCAAAGCATCAGGTTTGTGAGAGTAAGATGAAATCATACAGTATTGCATATGTGGTCTCTCTGAGTGTTTAGATAACTCAAATCATTGTGATAAGTAGCAGACTATTGCTGAAAAAAAGCATATTATTTATTACCAGCCCCATATTAGCAAGCCAGCTGCCCACAGATCAAATACGAAGAGGCTGTGTACAAGCAACATTTCATGGCCTTCACAAAGCTCAGTTGTGCAAAAGGAAATTAATTGGTTTGTGTTGAGATAAAGAACTATGATATATTTCCAAGATTGGCTACATTTGGTCTACACAGTTTACAAATGTTTGACCTTCCACAGTATGGGGGATATTGCACATTTCATGACAAGCACACCACTTCAGAGGAACAAATCAATATACAAATGCAATAGCGATAAACATGATAACCACATTCCAGATAGTCAATTTGATATATAACTAATGAAAACCAGCTACAAGCAACATAAAAACTAGTGGAATTGCACTGGATTGGCCCTGCTATAATTGAGATGACAATACAGCCAGCTTTGCATTAAAGATAGCTCTAAAATTGGAAGCATAAGCTAAATGCAGATCCTATACCGAACCAATCACATCAAGTCAGAACTGCACATCAGTGGAAAACATGGAAGCAAAGCTGAGAACCAGACATGACCTAGGGTCAAAAGGTATGGACAAATCATGGAAATATGGCACTTCAAGGTCCAACAAGGTGTCTTTTGTAAGTCAAGTGAAAAGTCTTAAAATCGAAAAAGCTTGAACCAGAAGTCATTATAGAAGGTTTCAGAATAGCACTAACATTACTTCAGCTTTTCAGGCAAGTAATAACTACAGCAGTGGCATTTTGCATTAATTGAAATATTTTCACTGATGTCTCTGGCAGATCACATAGCAGAAAACCGCATTATTCAAGCGCAGAAGTATTAAAACCGTAAAACTCAATATATCTTAAAGGCACAGAGGCAATCCCTTGGCAATTAAGAATAAAGTTTAAAGGGCTTTCAGTTAGATAAAGGAAGTTATTGCACTTTTTACTAGGAAGATGGCAGAGATTTGTCAAAAACAATTTCAGAAAGAATGTGCGCGAGGTGGGAACAGGGCCACAAATTGCTACATAAAAAGAAGATTAAATTCTTAAACTTCATTTGGTGGAATTAGGTTTGGAATCTGAATCTTTTGCTCATTAGACAACAATGAGAATAAACTCTAAACCAATGTTCGTTGTTACATAGAGAAGAAAAGAAATTACAGAAGAAATAACTCACAGTTAACCGTTTCATTGAATGTAGATCTGCAAACTGTACACAGTCCCCGAGATGGACACTGAACTTCGGGTCCCATCTCTTATGTTGTTTACTCTTCTTGATCCGATGCAGGCAGAACATGATCGCAAAAATGGCCATGGGCCTGCAACAGCTCTTTGCATTCTGGGAACAATTCTCTTACAGTTGTTATTACCAGGACTGGCAAACTATGCTATCAAATTTATTCCTCTCTCCACCTGTGCAGGGATGTATTGATGGCTTTGCCACTATGCCCATCTATGCTCTCTTCCCATGAAAAAAGGCAACTCAAAGAAATCTTAGGACCTGACCATTCCTTTCACAAATATGCTTGCATCTCAAAATTATTAAATAAGTTTCTTGTGCTAATAGTTGTAAATCACCTGTTGCTTTTAAATTATTCACACACAACAAATGACATCTCTTTGAACGACCTTATCTTACTGTTACGGAACCGCTTTTCTATTCTTGATATATACACATCTAAGTTAAGTTGTTTAGTGTATTTCTATGAACACAATTTGGCTAAATAAATTTTAGTTAAAACCAAAAAATAATCATTCATTCAAACACTAAATCTGATACTATTTCTCATTAATTCAAATGCATCATTTCAGTCTGAATGTCCCAATTCTTCCTATCATTGAACAACATATACTGACACATTAAAAATGACATAAAAAAGAAGAGTTAAAATAAGGTACACAAATAGGAGCTAAAAGCATACAGGACTGTGACTTCCTTTCTCCATCTATCCCATCTTCTCTCAGTCCAGGATGTGCACCATTTTATAAAGAGGTTCATAAAATGTCCAAGTCTGAAAGTCCAAAATTTAAAGGCATAAAGGAGAAAAAGAGATTCCAAAAGAAGAGAGAAGAAAGTTCATCATAGAAGGTTGTGATCTGCTGATGACTCAGCTCTTGAGTAACTGATAATAACACATAGCATGAAAAAACTATGTGTGTTATCTTCGACAGCTGGAACACTTCAAGGAAGAGAAAATTCATAAATACTGGCTTATCAGCTGGTTGAGATGATTATGTAAAGGAACCAAAAAATTAAAGAGTATAGCTAATTTCAATTTTTTTTCTTACAAATGAAATATAATTTAGCCTACTGTCATGATGAACTACATTAGGTCTGTCAGAATCTTTCTGGAGGTCAATAATTAGCACAAACTGATACAGTCATGAATTTGGGTAAAAATCATCACCTCCAAAACTGTTTTTTCCTAAATTTCTCTAGGAGAACTCAAGTGAAATATTGAAATAATTTGAAATTAAATAATATGAAATATCATCTCAGACAGAAAAATGTCTAAATGAGGGTTATCACTGACATCTGCAAAAAATAAATTCATATTGGAAGTCAGATAGGAGAACTGCAGATCACTTCCACTTTTTTCAGGCACGGGGCTGGGAGGGAGAGGACAGCTACATATGGAAGTAGGGTACAACTTTCTGAGGAAGGTAACAGGTAACTAGACCTACAGAGTCTTGTAACTGAGGATCACCTTACAAGCGGACTGAATCAAAACATCCTTGCTATGCTTGTCTCGAAGTAGCACCATCTACTGACAGCTGGTGATAAACTATACTGTCAAGCAGTGTTACTGCCACATCTCCATTGAAGCAGAATTATGCAATCTGTCGCGAAGACTGTAAGAACTTGGCAGAAAGGTTAACATAAGCATCCAATTTTTTAAGTTCAGAAAAGGTTTTAAAGATTGAAGAAAAGGTGACCATACTTACCATTTTTTCCTCTTAAAATGGAGAACTATGGGACCTGAACGGCAGGGGAGCTGCATGGCTCATTGGCAGGTGATAGATGGTAGCCAGTTATTACAGCAGGTTTAAGACTAGCTCTAGAGTTTATTGAACACCAGTCATGAAAATTAATTATTCAATGAAGTATAGAAAAATTCATCGATCATTTATACGATTAGTATTTTTTCAGATATTTAGCCAGCTGAACTGGATATGGTGTCATTCAGCTGTAGGTCAGTAGTATGGTTCTGAACCAGGCTGCCAGTGTCAGAAAATGATTAATGCTTGATAACCATACGAAGGGGTTCCTCTAGTTCTCATAAGAATGAAGCAGAAAAGCTTTAAGCACAATCCTGAATATACTATAAATGTGGCGGTGAACTTGAATACTGGAAAATTAACCAGCTTTAACTAGCTCTAATGATAGCCTTTTGATGTAAGAGAGAAATATGTATTTTACACAAGATCACTGTAAACAAATTAAATCCTGATTAAAAACATATATCTGAGGGAAAAAAAAACCAATAGTTTTAGTAGATTAGTTCCAAATATTTTCAGGCTCTGAAATATTTCCAAAATTCTTTCTGAAATTTGTACAAATACTCACATTTTTAATTTCAAAATATTCAGCAAGGCTTACTATTTATAGGTACTTTACAGTTTGCTATTACTTATAATTACTTATATTACAAGATAATCAAAGGATCTAAATCTTCACTAATTTTTACTTTAGGCCTAAATCCAAACTTCTTAATTTCTAAACTTTCCTTCAAATGGTCTCCTAAATCTGCAGACTTCTTCGTATGTACACCTGTATATATAAACAATACAGGTGTAACTATGAATGTTTGTATGTGTGTATATTTACATGAGGGCTCTCAAGTGCCTGCATAAGCCTGGATGTTTTTTTACTGTGGCTAGTACTATGTGACACATAAACTAAGAATTTCTGTAACTGTCTTACCCTTTAGCTTTCCTTAAAGCACATTTAACATGCCATACACTGAAGAAAATGATACTGCAGCAAAGGTGACTGTCTTCCTACTTTTTAAACCGTATGAGAAACACAGATTCTTTTCCCTCCTGTATTCAAGATATGTGGCCAAGTTTGTAGACTATGCTTAGTAGGTGCAACAGTCCAGATATATCAGCCTTTCAGTATGCATGGTGCTCCAGCACATGCTGATTTCTCAAGCAGAAATGAGAGACTCCTGGATTAGAGACCCCTTCTGGGCTCCTCCTGTAAGGACAAAATTCTGTAGGGCCTTTGTTCTGGTACCAGAACTTCTCAGTCCTCTAACCATTGGCTTGGTGAGTCTTGTTCACACTTGCTTGATTGCTTTCTAGCAGTGAATTTTGGACTGTTTCATGCAAGGTGCAATAGGTGCGATGAGAGGGAACAGACTGTCTGTCTACCTTCCTCACACATGGGTGTTACAAGCATCAAGCCACTGAATAAAAAGAGGTAACCCTCATGTTCTGCATTTTGAAAGATGATTATCTTATTTACAAGTAGGCGGCAACTTGAAAGCAGAATGAGCAATCTCTATTCGAAAACGTTAGGCACTACCTACAGTAAAGGATCTCACTGCAGACCAAATCCTCCCTTGTTTCATCCGGCTCCATTGCAGGGTATGAATTACTGTGCACCCTGTTTTGGGAATCCTACCCCTGGACCTAGAGGAAGCTTAGGTGTCCATAACTGTATTACTACAAAGATCTTTCAAGGAGAATACACTGAACATTGAAATACCTCTTGTGGAACCAGTCCTAAATTACCCTCAGTTATACCTATCAAAAATTTATGTAGTGGCATACATCTGAAGGGAGGGAGTTGCACATGCGCAAAGACAAGACCGGAGGCCAAAGGCACTGCATCTCAGACGTTGATGCACATGGAAGGAAGAATAAGCACCTACGTCACTTGTTTGGGTAGACACTGTATGCATTTTACAGCAGAGCTTTGTTTTAAAGCAAATACCACGCAAATACTGTTTTTCTTTTCTCTTCTCTTCTGCTTCCTTCTCTTAATGCCCACAGCAGACTGCTCATGTGAAGCCTCAGAACTACTGCTCATTTTATACAGAACAGCCCCTGAAACGTGACTCACCATAACCTGAATAGTATTTTTACTAGCTGCTCACACTTCAGGTTGGTACATAGCTAGCTCTGGTACCCCAACTAAAGGTTACTAGCTTTCTCCAACAGCTGTGGAAGATCCACTTTCAAATGTCAAATAAATAACAGGCAGTCTATGAGTTCCCCAAACACTCATAACCAAACAGTGCCCTTATGACACATCAAGGTCCAGTATTTCTCTATAACCTTTCTCATATTTGTATAGGTTTTAGCTAGCTAGGTATGAACACAGATATGCATGCAGGAGAATACCATTCTCATGGTAAGCCAAATCATTCAGTCAAGATTCCCAGCAATTTCAGAACTGCTAGGAAAATCAGACCTAGTGTCCATACTCAGTGTGACATAAAAAAATAAATGGAAGAAGTGTGACATAAAAAAATAAATGGAAGAAGTCTCTTTGTAAGACACTTGCATAATGGAGTGAGACAGAATTTAGACACAGACAACTGTAAAATGTTCATCTATTACCTAGAAATTAAAAAAAAACAAACAAACAAACCAAAAAACCACAAAATCCCAAACCTAATAGATTACATAATTTAATTTTATACAAATAGGACCTTTTATTTAACTGTTCTGAGCAGCTGGTGAGAAACACCATGCAGGTGTAAAAGTGAGGACACGATCTTAAGAAAGTATTTATCATCATATACACTTAAAAGTCTGGAATTTACAATGTTCTGTTTCTTAGTTCAATGCTTACTGAGAAAAATCCTGGCTCTTTTCAAACTGGTAACAGGTTTTGCCACTGATTTTCATGCAGACAGGATTTCATCCTGGCCTCCTAAAACAAATATTTTCTATTTTCACCTCTGAAAGGGATCTCGGCCTTTGCAGCACACAAAATTCCCTATGTTGTGCTTTTATGAGAGTTCACTCTTACTTCTTGGTCAGTGTCTTCTTTCCTAAAAAAATCTCAAGGTCTTTACTGTAGTAACTTGACTCGAAAACAATTAGTTTTTCCTCTCTCCGCTCCTATCTTCTCAGTTCAGTAAATTCTGTCCTCCTTTTGTTTGCACTTACTGTAGCTCATCTATGTAAAAAATTATTTCTCTTCTCTTGTAATCTCCCAAATGCAGATGAGCCCTCTTACTGTAGGCACTCTTACTGTGCATGAAATTTACATTTCACATGTAAATGTTTGCTCATCCTCCCTTTCAAACAAATAGTTCCATTTAGATACTCCCAAATTATTGCTTTTGAAAGAACTACCTTCAGGTATTTTCTTTCTTACACTCTCATCAACTGCAGTTTTCACTGTTTTAAGTAAACAAGGGGAATTAACATCTGTACTGAATTTCTCATTTAGATGGGTGATTATAATTGTGATAAAAGTTTAACATCATATCAGTTGGCTGAAAGATGTTGTAAAGAAAATTAAATTACTTCATGGATCTTGTTTAAGCGTTACCACTTATTCTAAATGGCCTTACACCTATTAAGGTTTAAAGTAATTTATTAAAAAAAAAAAGTAGAAGAAAGAAAAGAAAGTCATTAAGTTTCACCTTTCCCTTGTTAGCCTTATTTCTAATATTTCACATGATTGCTTTTGGGGACACTCAGCACAAACTGTATCAGTATTGCTCACCACTATAGAAATACTGTGTAGGCAGCAGGAAGGACAGAATCTGAGTTACCTTGAAGTGGACCGAAGATGCTTTCCTCCACCTAAGCCCCCCCACTGATTCCCAGACTGCCGCTGTGCCCTACGTTGTTGCAAGATTGTGAACAGAATAATAATTTCTAGAAAGACCTTTTTTACCAGTCCCTTTCTCAGAAAAGCTGAAAACTTGCACAAAAAAGAGGACAGAATAACGTTTTAGGACAAACAGACTAGGTTCCAAGGAAAAGAAGAGGAAGACAGTATATATTGCTATTTAAAGAATGATTGCCAAATACCACATGGGGCCATATAAAATTGCAGAAAAGTGGTCGAATTCCCAAGTCAGCCAAGCTGTAAGAGGACCTAGATTCTTTCCTTACAGTGAACACTCCAGAGAAGACTGAAAGCTTTTAAATTCGTAATAGGTAAGTTTGATACATGACCCACTAAAATACCTACTTTTTGCGTAGTGAAAACTCAAAGCAAGTAGGGAAAAGAGAACACTGAACTAGGGAGATTTACTCATTATTTCAGTGCTAAAGATGGAGGGAAAATGTGGCTCAGAGGTGTTTGTGCTTTAATTAGTATAACTCTTTATTACTAGACTTTTCCCAGTGCCCAAATACAGCCTTTAAAAATGGAGAGAAGGGGAAAACATAGAGGGAAGAAAAATCTCCATCACCGGGGGAAAGGAGATGTTTTTAGAAGCAACATTAGTGGTGTCAGATTGTCTTTGCTAAATCTACTCCTGCAAAGTATTTATTAGCAGCCTGAGCAAGACTTTTACAAACTGGCCTACTTTGGTGCATAAATAAATGCCATGTAATTGCCACATAAATACTTTATAAAGATAGGCTTCTTCTGAAAAAGGTCTTCTGAAGGCAGAATATATGAATAAAATCTTTCCACATGTAATAAATACTGTCTTCCTGCAGACAAATTCCCTCCAGGTCAATTTGAGAATTATTTAATGAAAATTATCCAAATAAATTACGCAGGAATAAACCTATTGAAAAATTAAACTTTCTGCATATCAGTTAAGGTCTAAACTAAATTAATTAAAACCTTACTGACAAGTAGTGGCATTACAGTTATTTATGATTGGTTTGGTTAAAAGAATAAACTTGTTAAATGAATAGGTGATTTGCACCAAATCAACTATGACTTACTGAAGTAATAGGTTTGCCCTTCCAGTATCACATATAACACTTAAGATTGTTAAATCCATCATATTTTTCCATACTATTCATGAGCTTGCTAATCAGCTGCAATTGATAATATGAAATATTTAATTGTGTAACATTTTATTAATCTCTGCTCATGAAATGTTAATAGCAAATTTTTGCTAATACAATACGGGGCTCTTGCTGAATATAGTAGCTTTGGTTCGTGATAGATTTTGATGCTGCATATTTTGTGATGGTCATTGAGTATCAGAAGTAAAAAGGTAACACCATTAAGAATTAAATGCACACTCAACAGCAACAGAAAAATAAAATGCAGACTAGTCTGAAAACCAAAAAGAAGTATAATTTGCCTCATGGCTCCCCAAGGATCTGGAGAACGCCAAAATGATTAACTTTCTGCAACAAAAGTCCGGCATTTACTCCAGTTTAATTGACATGACATGCAATTTTCAAGAGGTACACGGGGCTAATCTGCTGTATGGCTAAAACTTCAATTAACACAGCAACACCAGGCTATGTGTGGGATGACTATGAAGTACATTGCAAATATAACGAAATCAGTAAGGTGTATCAAAAGAAAACTTCTGAGCTTCTGTTTAAAGGGACCCCAAGAGATTCCTGTGTTCCTCTGAATGCTGCACTTTCTCCTCTCTCTTCACATTCTCACTTCTTTCTTTAAAACCAAACAGCTTTCACCCTCTTTGCTTTCTCCTTTCCTCCAGGCCACTCCTTCTTGAAGGATATTTAAACTCTCATCCCAGCCTTCAAAACTCCTATATTCACTTTAAAAAAAACACAAGAGGTGATCATTCTAAAGTAGCCTTTGGCCACAACCTTGGCTGTGGACATCACTACCACTGTTGTCCTTCTGTCCTCAGGAGAACATTTAGGGCAACAGCTCTAATTCAGTGCAGAGAACTCCCAGAGTAGAAGTTCCTCTACAGATACTGCCAGTCTCCACTTATTATCTGTATTTTGATAATATCAGCGATTCTGGTCACCCAGAAGTAACAAGGGTCTGACAAACAATTCCAGTCTGGAGGATAAATTTCAGTCCAAATACAGAACCTAGGAGGAATTATTAAGAAAAAGAGGTGGACTTGACCAAACCAATACTTACCTATAGAAACACACTGAACTTCTTGCAGTCACAAAAAAAAGAGGCATTTTGGGAATGCATGATTACCTCTAGTTTTCCCAGGCAGAAATATGCTTTGTACTACTCATTAGCAGAGAGTTCAGCCACTTATAGGACTGTCGCTTTTTACACATGTAACAAAGCAAATGATTTAAACAAGTGCCAGATTAATTGGAGGGACCCAGACCAGCTGAGCAAATCCTTTTCTACTCAGTAAATCTTTCCACTACTTTGTGGGCTACCATAGGTATAAAAGTCATTGACAGATAAGGTCTTCAGAAATCACAAAAAATGACTGCACCCCTAATAGCATACTTCATAATTTGTTTGTTTTTTAAACAACTAGCCTATTTTCAACTATTTAGATTGAAACTTGTTTGAGAACATCCAAATTAACACAAAATAAAGGTGATATCACAATTGGTGGGTTAGTTAGCTAGACCCAGAAGGAAGGGTAAATACAGACTGCCTGCAAAAACTGTTGGAGAGACAGCCCTAGCAGTTTGCAATGTGAAGTTAAGGTCAAATACTTTAGCATCCTCAACTACCCTGAGAAAGCAGCTGCCTGGGCTACTATCATGGCTCTTATTTCAATTTCAAGGAAAGGATTCTTAAACTGTTTAACATAAATTGAAATTCTTGCCACCTTGTTGAGTAAGTCCCAGACCTCCAGGGATTCAGCTAACACTGCCTGGAGAAGCATCCAGGGGCTATCCAGCTAATACTCTTTTACCCTGAAAAATCTAACTACTTTATAAATGAAAAAAATTCATGGACTTATGAAAGCATGTTACTAGTTATGGGGTTTTTTTTAGCTTCAGCAAGAATCATGCTAGCTCTCCTAGCAAGCCATACACTTGTACTTGATGTTACAATGTTTCAGTGCAGTGTCAGCTTCCTTGGTAAAGCCCGCGGACAAGTGCTACAGGCTTCAGTGTTTAGGATTGGGCCTGATAACAAAGTTCGTGAGGCTGTGCAAATCATATTACGTGAGATCAGTTAGACCATGTTATTACAGAGACTGTTCCAGTGATGCAGAAAAGCGACAGATGAGGGGACAACCTAGAAACAAGTGTCTTGGGCATTTGTTAGAGGGAAAAGGCTGGCCTTGGGCTACAAAAGAAGGGAAGTGTCACACTGAAAGACTATTAGACAGAGTCAGACCACCAGGCTGGTTTTGTGTAAGACTTGAACTGACACACACCAGAGTAGTACTTCATCTCCTTTGAGCACCAGCATTCCCACTGGCATCATTACAGCAATAATTTAAGAAAAAACATACCAAGGTACAAGAACATTAAGCTCACCTTCAGAAATCAGTACACACAGTACAATACCACAGTATTAAAAAGAGATATTTTTGAAAATAAATCCCAATCAAAGAAAGATCCAGTTTGTAGTACATCTTTTCCACCCTTGGAAGGCTCCTCTCACAACATCCACGTCTTAAAAATCACATGCAAAAATATAAATCTGTAGTAGTTACAATATTGCCACTACTATACTCTCTGTTTCCCCCTCCCAGTCACTCATTAAGAATATATACATATCAGTGTATTTATGTACTGCAGTATATTGATTTTACAAATAAACCAGTCTTTAAGCACAACCCTGACCGGTATGGTCTGAAAATGTCATATCTATTCTAGGTATTTATATGCACCTTATTAATGAGGTATTTGGCTTCAGTCACATTTACTGCTTTCACACAGTAGTATTCCTCCTCTGTAGAAGTGGGAGATGTAACAATGAACAGACTAACCAACACAGAATGTCTGGCAGAGCTGAGAAGAGACCTCAAGCGTCCAGCATACAATTCCCTATTAAAACCATTCCTTATTGACCTTATTAGAAACACAAACATGTGTATCAATTATTAACAAAACCATTTTCATCCTTGAAAGACAGCTGATGAGGTGCAACTGGCTTTCTACAAGCCCAGACAGTTCTCAAGTATTTTGTCTTTCCAAGAAAAATCCCTGTGTAAAAGGATATAGTGAAAGCACAGTATGGCAGACTGGCAGGGGAAAAGGTAAAGTCCAAAGAGCTACAGTCCCACACTGAGGACTGCATCTCATGGAAACAAACACACAAAAAAAGCATGAGTTGCAAATGTGTGCTGAATGATCACCTGGTGCACCAAATCTGTAATTAGCATTGATAGGTTTTTGGGATGATGCCTCAACTCATATATTACTCTAGTCACTTCTGTTTACCACTCTCTAAATGTTGCCAAATTATTACCCAGTAAATGGTAATTGCTCTGTATTTGTCTCATCATCATAAACATTTGTGACAAGAGACCCTGAGCTGCGTTAATACCCTGACAAAACATACTGCTCTTTTCCACAGTCCTAATCAGTGGTCTACCTGGTATAAATACCCATTCCATCAGCAAAAATGCCAAAGAAGGTGAAATACTAGATGCAATGACTGCGTGAAAAACAGAGTACAATAGTTCTTCTCAGTGCCTTCACTTCTTATTCCACAGAATCCCTCACATATTCTTTTGGCCATGTTGCCACAAAACCCAATTATGTTTCTAAATACAGCATTGCTGTGTTTCAGCTTTCCATCATAGATTTAAATTGCAGCTATATTTCTGCTCTTTCTTCCTAAGCACTACAAATCTGATCAATGCACACTTTCCCCTCCTGAAATTTATCAGTTTGGGATTTTTGGTCATGTTGAAATATTTGCTCTGTACTTTCCTTAGAAAGAGGTAGGATTGTGCACTTTACCAAAATGGTCCATGCTACCTCTTCTAACAAACCACCACTGTGATTAATTAAAAGACAAAAACATTAAAGACAAAGATGATTAACATCCAAGAAGGTCCAATACATGCTAAAATGGTATAAAACTTAAGCACATATAGGAATCCTCTTAGCATTACTTTATTGTTCCTTAAAAAATGCTAAATTTAATCTGCAGGAACTTATTTAGCTCTTTTTTAATATCTGAGCAAACACTGATATTCCTAACAATACTGTCTCAAAAAGCTAATTTTTAGTATACTGTAAAAGATAAGGACAATTAACCAATTACATACTAAATTATGCCTTGCTAAAAGCATAGAGAAACCTTTTTCCTTACCCTATATTCTCTTGAGAACATGTGAATTGAAACAGGAAACTGGGGATCTAAGAGTATCTTATAAGCTGAGTCAGAGGTTTTTCAGGTGTACTACACCCTCTCCTCAGCTCAATAGGATATGCATCCATGATTTATAATACATTATTCTTCCTAGAAAGTGGGTCCCAATTATTTTTAAAACATCACAGCTGAGACTTAAGAACATGAGCAGCTGTGTTGGGTGCTTCCCCTGCACTGCAACACTTCAAAGGCTTCTTCTCCCAACAAGTTCCTCTTCCACGGGGAAATGCTACCATTTCTATTACAGCACAAGCTGCCTTAAGGTGCTGACTGGCCTTACAGCTATCTTCTGAGGTGACAAGGTATGCTTCCACCCTGGCTGGAAGGGATCAGAAAACAACCACAGGTGCAGAAGGACATCCCACAAAACTAACCTTCGAAAGGTGGTAAAATGATTTAATTTCCAGAAGTCCAGACAAGATGAAGCTGTGCAATGCACTGCTGCTCCAAGCTGCAGTGTGCTACGTCAGCGGTTGGTTTCAAAGCGCAGGGGAGCCCTTGGGAGGCCACCGACAGACATACCAAGGTTTATCAGATGCTGTACCCTCTGCCCCTATGCTTTATATGCTAACTCTGAGAGGCCATTTCTATGGTTCTGTCTTGGGTGCCTGTGCTGGCAGCTGTGAGGAGAGGCCGAGGCTGCCCAGAGCCGGACACAGCCGGTTCCAGCCGCTTCTGCAGCGGCACTGCCCCAGGGCCCAGCTAAGCCAATCAGAGGAGCCAGTGGTGAAAAGGAGGCAAAAATGCCGGAGAGCAGTCAGGGGAAAAAAGTGTGAGAAACACCAGTACGAACACCCAGGTGAACCAGGAGGAGGAAGAGGTGCTCCAGGTGCCGGAGCAGGGACTCCCCTGCCAGCCCCACCAGAGCAGGGGCTATTCCCTGAAGAAGCTGTAGCCTGGGGAGACCCCCTGTTGGAGCAGGTTTATCCTGATGGAACCGCGGCCTGTGGAAAGGCCCCTCGCTGGAGCAGGGGACAGGCGTGAGGAGGAAGGAGCAGCAGAGATGAAGTGTTACAGACTGACCACAGTCCTCTATTCCCCATCCCTGCTGTGCTGCTTGGGGTAGGGGTGAGGGGGCAAGAATGTGGAATGAAGGAGCGAAGCCGAGCCTTGAGGAAAAAGAGTGGGGAAGGGGTCTTAATTTGTCTTTGTTTCTCACTATCCAAATCTATTTTATTTGGCAATAAGTTACATTAAATTTCCCCAAGATCACAGAATCATACAATAGTTTGGGTTGGAAGGGACCTTTAAAGGTCACCCAGTCCAGCCTGTTTTGCCCGTCATGGTGATTGGTAAGTCATCTGCCCATCTTTACCTTTACCCACAAGCTTTTTCATTTTCTCCCCCTGTCCTGCTGGGGATGGGGAGTGAGAGAGTGGCTGGGTGGGCGTCTGGCAGCCAGCCAAGGTAAATGCACCCCAGTCTTACATTTTTTTCCTTACTCTTCAATAGCAATAATGATACCAAGAAACTAATTAATATCTCAGTGGTATGGTAATGTTCTGTATTAATAGAAAACACAATCTTACTGTAAAAACAGAAGACTTAAAAACAGGATTTGTCAGGTAAAAAAAAAATCTTAATTTTCATTAAATCCAAAGGTCTCATCACAGCAAGGGAAACCGGAATTTACCTAAGGAATGGACCTATTTGTGTATAATGATTTATCTACTTATAATACTTTCACTGATGTATTTAAGCAGATAATAATTTAATACTTCAAATAACTAAATAATAATACATTAATCAATGAGTTTGAATAATGTTACCTACTATTCCACTGTTGAGAGCCACTCATACGCTATTTTGTGAATAAATAATTATGCATATAGCCAGCCAATCAACCAACCAGTGCCTATCCAATGGAAGGAGGACTCCTCTCAGGAGACAGTGAAAAAAGAGTCTGGGTGATTAGAGGCCCTCTTACCAGTCACCTCATCAACACTAAAGTGAAGGGTGAATGACATAAAAATAATGGAATTAATACTAAAACTACAATATATGAAAAGTACTATAGATAGCATATATTTTCTATATTTCTGCATTTAAAAAAAATTAAAATTACCATTTGATACATAATCCAAATGGTGATTACTGACTTTTGCCCAAAGTTAAATTCTTCATTAATTTCATACATACTATTTCAAATTAACTTTGGAACTGTTGATAAGCTCCTAGAATATGGCCAACACAAGTGTTCAGAAACATACCTGTAGCTAAAGAACAACAGAAAGATAGGCAAAAAAAGAAAATAACTTGAAGAGAAAAAGGGAGCCTTGAAGAGGCATATGTATATAGAAAGAAGTTGTAAAAGATTGCTTTTGTGTTAAGGACTCTGGCATTATTAAAGTAAAAAGAAAAATCTATGTGTGTGCATGTATATATTAATACTTCTATTAAAGAACCATACAATAACATGGCTTTTCTAGCAACAACCTCTTTGAAGTTACTTACATTTCACAATACATTATAGAAGTCCTATAATGACACAACAAAAAAGTTATAGCATTCCCTTTACTGAATCACCTTGTTCAAAGGGAGCTCAGCTAGCTTTTTGTTGTTTGTAGATAAATCCTTGGGAGACTTAAAGCAACCAGAAAGATACAGGTTTAAAAACATCCTAAAAATATCACTGACCAAGTTCTTCTTGATTCTACTATCTGTTCCATCCTTGTCTTAAGTGTCCTTAAGCTATCAGCTACAAGCCAGACACCTGATCATGCTCTTCTCCTCATTCCAGTTACAACAAACATCCTAGAGAAGAAAAATGAAATATTTCACATCAGTGAGATGACAAGGCACATGGTGAGACCTTCACTGTTTCTGCAGACTAGTCCTAGTAGTTCTCCTTCACAATCCCTCTTCTTCACAAGAAGCTCTTCTGTGAGCTGGTACTAATTTGAACTTCATGTCTACTGTGGTATCCAGGTGAAATCAGTTTAATATTTTAGTCCAAATGCCAGAAGTAATTGAATTAAACTAGCCACTAATCATCAGATGAATTTAATTTCTAATCAGGAAAGTGTGTAAGTGATGGGAATATGGAAAGGTAACTTAGTTCTCTTTCACATGCTAAAAGTGTGTAATTTAAGCTCAAATGAACTACCATCCCAGGCACTTGGAAAAACATACTGAAAGAAGTTGCCTTTTATCACCAGCGTTATCTATAGTAATTTTGGAAAATTTTGCTGAAACAATGATAAAATATTAAGGAATTGCAGGCATTATGACAGAGGGAGAGGGACATACGGCATTTTATTTCTTGAGTATATTTTTATTTTAACACATTCACAGAAATCCACGTCTCATTTGATATAGCCCAATTAACATGCATTCAAGATGTTCTAGCTATGAAATTAAATGAATTCAACTCAGAAGCAATAAACTTCTACCCAACAAGAACTTTGTAAAGAAAATATCTGAGCATTTCAAATCAAAGTAAAACAGTAAAACAGCATTCTTACTGTGGGGATACATCGTAAGAGAAATTCTGAAGTTAAATTTCAGACAATGTCAAACAGGATATTATTTCTATGGGAAGTGAGACAAGAAATAGAAGTCAAACACAGGCACCGAGGAGAGGGTTTTTCACCCTTCCTGAGAAACCATGTCAGCGGGTAAATATTATTAAATATTATTATAAAAACTTCAAGTCACACCCAAAATCTTTATAGCGTGCTAATGCCTTAGCATTTAACATCTTCGATCAGGCACTATAATACTTGGTCAAGTGTTATAAAATGTTGCAAGAGTTAAAGATTCTTCGTTTTCTTGTGTACTTTCTGCATAATTCTTTTTCAATCTCTAGCAGTGAAAAAAAATCATATAAAGAGCAGATTGCAGATGGAATTCTGGTCTTTGTAATGACAACTGAGCACCAAGTTTGTTAGTGTAGCTTTGAGAATTGTGCCCAAGTATTTTTTTAATAACTATTCTAAAATCACAGCGGATTAAAAAAAGTTGGAATCAGTATTTATTATTACTCTCTGTACAAGAGAACTTGATAGTCTTAGTCATAGTACTTGACTGACTCCCTTTGTGTTCCTTCTTTTGCCTGTGTCCTTGGAAGACTTCTGCACCCAAACAATCCCTTTGTTTACAAGATCTTGTAAAGGAAGCTGTATTAGAGACAGTGCTGCTGCCTTCAGAACTCAGGAAAGCTCTTCGTACTCTGCCTTGCACAAGATGCTTACTGTGTCTTGCACCTGAACCTGAGGATCCTGCTGCTGCAGAACTCCATATTGAAATAAACCTCCGGGCATTTTGGTTGCAACAATCTACCTCTCAGAGACACACCTGTGTTTAAAACTTTCCTGTGTTAAGACTGTTTGGGCTAGAGCTGCAAATGTGGTGAAGCATCCAGGGTCAGGAAATGCAGCATTGCTTCTTTATAAAAATTTGTGCGCACGGATTTCAGCAGTGCAGTTCTAGAATAGCTCCTGTTTCCACACACTTTTTCTCAGAACTGGGTTCAGTTCCAGCAGCATTAACCAAAGAGTAGTACAGAAAATGTAAATGTGGTAGTGATGCCCAGGGTAGATGAGAGTCCATAACTTCAGGCAGCTCAGCTTTGTGCTGCCTAAGGAAAATGCGTCCCCTTGGCACTCATCCCAGATGGAAACAGCCAGGGTGTCACAAACAGGCATGTTTTACTTGATAAATAATACATCTATCAAAAAATTACACTGTCCATCAAACCATTTAATCTAATCAGGATACGTTTAGCTGTAATCAATTTTGATTCATTATCTTAAAGCTAGGATTTGACAGAAAATATACTTGATTCAGTGGGGAATTATCTGATAAGGAGATAGAGCAGATCAAATGGACTTAGCAGTAATCCAGGACAGGTTCACAGTGCATTAACTCAGCAAGTAATTCTCTTATCAACCACAACACCAACTGTGTAAAATGCATTATACACCAAACTCCTTTCAATATGCCACATCCTTTGTGCCAAGTTTGCTTTGTTCATTCTTGTGAAAAATGCCAGACTGGAGATAGTGGAATCCAAGTCCCTGCTTTATCAGCAGAACATCAAAAAGCAATAGCAACTCCTGTGAACTGCTGTGCTTCAGTCCAGCTCTGGAATGGCTGCTTCCAGGGCTGGGAATAGCTTTTTATCCACCATAGTAATTCATACCTAATTAAATATGACAGTCTCATTACCCCCTTATTTCTTATTAACTTGTTACAACAACCTTACAGCTACCATAGCGGTTAATCTAATGATTAACCTAGACTAATGATCAAGATTTTTGGATATTTAGCACCAGAAACCATCTTAAACTGCAGAGACCAAGGAGCAGATAACAAACAACTTCAGCTATTTCTAAACTGAGGCAAATTCAGCTGTGTAATCTACGTGGAATATTATGATCAGTATCTCAAAATGTCCAGTCCCCACATGCGTGTACTAATCATTGTGTGCAGGTAATTTTGTGAATTATTATAACACAACAATTAAAACAGATTCGTCTCACATGTTTGCCTTAATTTAGCAGTCCCAGTGACTAAGTATTATTCCTCTGAAAAAGCTGATAGCTCATCAGTCACATAGCTGTTACTGCAATGCTTATTCTTTGAGAATTCTTTGGAGTAGTTTAAGGCAGAAGGTTTGCAAATGTCTGAACTCGGATGAGGAGAATGACTCTTAAGTAAAACAAAATACACAGAAAAATATATAAAAGATGGAAAAACTAGTGAATGTCAGGCATAAAGGTTGCTATTAAGTGATGTAAGCAGAACAGTTTTATTGAAAAGATGCCATTCACCAGAGTGCTGCTTTCTTACTCTCAGAGCCGGCAAGAACTCTTAACAAGGGCTTCTTGAAAGAAATTAAAATTAAACAGGACATTATACAGCTATAACTCATAAAGCCATGTTAATGGGGGAAACTGCCATAGCTTCAGCTTCAAATATTTCAAATCCCATAATGTGAGCTTCTGAGCCAAAGTATGATCTCAGTGTGGTCCAGAGTACACACACTTCTTATGTGTGTACACAAATGCATGCATATAGTGGAGCAGTACTTGTACCCTCTCATTTGACTCTTTTGAGAAAGGAACAAAATTTATTTTTTTAATGATTTTAGCAAATGATTTTTTTAAGATTCAGCCTGTGTTTGATAGTTTTACAGTTTATTCACAGAAGAAAGAACAATAGACTGAAAAACAGCAATACAAACGAAACATAGCTGCCTGTTCCTTACAATTTCTTCTTCAAAAACACCTACTGTTGTGGTCAGCATTTCAGTTACAGCAGTGAATTTTAACCGCTTTATTCCAGTTTCACTCCCCGTTTGCCATAACGGAACCATGGAGTCAGTGGAGCAGTCCAGGTGTAACTGAGGGAAGCATTTACTCAGCAGCAGTTAAGGCCACAGTCACAAGCCTAAATTTTAAGTCCTACAGCATATCGCAACTCATAATCATATTGAGCTGCTCATAGCACCTTCTTCTCCATTTTAATTGCCAGGAATAAATGAAGCAGTATACACTCACAGTTCCCAGAGCACCTCCTTGAAGATGTGCGTCTTTTCTAGCGTACTTTTAAGTGCATAGCTTCCAGCTTCATCTGCCCATTTGTCAGCTTCTCATGCATGCATGCCCTCCCTTCAGCCAAGCTGCCACTTACACAGAGAACGACCTCTGAACTGACTGATTTTTCACAAGACAGTCTACAGACTTCTTTCTGTTGCAATGACTTAGGAGAAAATAAATCACCAAAAATTTAGTCTCTGAGGAGTTGAGAGAAAAAGGTGGGATTTAGATATAAAAAAGAATATAAAGATCATCAGTATACAGATGAAGAAAATGCTGTCCTTATTAGATTATATTTCCTTGCTCTGCATAATGTGACTTGGCCTCAGGTGTGAGCATTTGAGGGGACAATACTCAATATGCAGTAAGGTTTTTCTATCCCACTCTGGCAGTGTAAAGAGAGTTGAAGAATATTTATTGCAAGTTTAAAACACCAGAGAAGACTAAAGAAGCTTTGATGTAGATGTAAATAAAGCCCTTTGCTTTTTATACAACTGTGACAGTGACACTGATTGCATTTGCAGGTGAGCCAGCCTGCGCATGACTGTTATCCAACAAATGTAATTATACAGGAAAACAAGAACTTGCCTAGGAAAATAACTGCATGCAAAAATCATGGCGCTTTGATCTTCTGTGCCCGTCTCCCCAGCCATCAGGTACTCCACAGGACACAGATAAGTAATCTAAAGGTTTATGTCGTACCAGTCGTGCCTCACGTGAGGCAATATTCACCCTTTCTTTGTCCTGTCTGCTCATGTTTCATATAACAGGAGAACTAAGCGCCAAACACTTTTTTCATAAGTCTGGTGTCTTTGCTCATTTTCCTGCTTTCTTCCTTGGAAGTGCAGAGTGAGTACACTGAACTCAGCACATCCTGACAAAGAGAAGGGATTATGTGCTTTTCCTTGACTTCATCTGTGGATGAGACACTCTAGCACAATTCACCAGACACTTCAGATAAGAGTAGGCTGAGAAGTGAGAGAAGGAGATAAAGGAAATAAAGAACAGAAGCTGGAGTATTACATTTCTGCTAGCATTAACATACTTGCAGTCTGACTGTAGATTTCACAGCATAAAACCCTTGATCCACAGCAGTTCAGGATTTGACATTTCTGAAGTATGCATCGATTTTCCTTTAACTGATCCAGTTTTTCTTTTTTAAATGCCTAGACTCATTTCTCAAACATGCAAATAGTGGCGTTTGTGTTAAAAGTCAACCAGTACTTTCCTGCATTAACTTGTCAGACAAATTCTGGCTCCATTTCAAAATTAATATTTGGTCAATACCTCAGCATAATTGGTTCAGCCAACTTTGAAGACAAAATTGGAGAAAAATATATTGCTTTTCTTATGTTAAAAATTATTTTGATTTTCTATCATAAGAATTTAAGTCTTTGAAGGAGTGATTCAAATTCAGTGTAGAAGTATACCTTGTATAAGTAAAATGCTTCTTATTTTTCTTCAGAAAACTACTTCCATATGACCAGCATAAATTTTATTAAAAGAAAACAAAACCACAACAAACTATGAATTTGAACATAAACAAAAAAGCTGGTATATAAATTCTTGGACAACTCTATTTTTACTCAGCAAGAATGGGCTGTGCCCACAGACAAACTTAATTATACAATGAAAGAAGCTAAATTACTAATTACTTTTTCTGTTCTCTTATGTATTGGTAGAAAAGACCTGCAGCCTGCTCCTGGACACCGTGTCCCCCTGGGACACACAATGACATAGGCAGGAAAGGGCAAGGAGCCAGGGAAAGACAGCATCTAGGCATAGACTGGAACTTACTAGTTAGCATCTTATTAGAAGATGCAATCCTAGTGTTCTGAATATGTGACAACAGATACAGGAGAAGAACTGGGTACTCAGCATGGCAACTGAAGCCAGGAGAAGCTGTTCCCTACAATGCTAAGGAGAAGGTATGGTCAGGTCTGTGTTCGTTTTATTGACATTAAAAATAATATACAGTTTTGATCTTAATGTTTTCAGACATTCATTTTCCATTTGCATAACTGGTGTAAAAATGGAATCTCCCTTCTTGGGAAAGAAAATCCTACAGTGTTTGTACCAAACGCAGATGCTACAGTAAAGAGTGCCACAAAAAAATTAGGACATCATATGTTGAGAAGATACATTTTGTAGAAAAAACAGTGATACCATATACTTTCAGCTAATGCAGTAGTGTTGTACCTCTAGTTCTAATGGACTTCATTACTGTGTGAAGTACATTTAGTCAAAATGGGTCTAAAAGCAAAACCTAAACAGGCCATGTTGGGAACTAGAAAATGCCACTAGCCTTTGGCAGCCTTATCGTGGAAAATATTTAACACACAACCTGGGTAATGGTTTTTTATCGAACAACAAGCTTTCATAGAGATCATGTTTGGTTAGTATTTTGCAAGGATCTGATCCCATAAGAGCTTTAATAAGCTTTAATAATTAAGCACTCCTACCATGAAAAAATGGAAAGTACAATACCTGCACAACTGCAAAATCTAGGTAAGCTTAAAGAGATTTAGCCTCAGATTGAGTTCTTCAAAATTTCTGATCAGTTGGCCCTTGTTTAATGTAGAAAATGCATTGGAACTCACTGAAACCTTGGTGGATCTCTTCCTAAGAAAAATTTCTGAAATCAATATCCCATCGCAGAAATTAGCAATCTTTCATGCTATAAGTACTAAGCCACTGAGTAAAGGAGAACCGTAGCATCACATATTTTTAAGAGAAAGGCATAAAGTTCCCTTGGTTCATAAAGAAGGGAGAGCATTGGGAGCTGCGAAAATTAAATGAAGTGCAGGCATCTTGGTCACACTGAACAGTGCATAGAAATAAGAAAAGAGGTAATGGTAATATATATGCGGCGTTCCCTATTGGCTAGTTTACATGGCCTTTTGTCTACGTGTTTGTGTCTGTGTGACCAGGAGATAAAATACACAAAGGACGTATTTCCACAGAACGATGCTGCAAAATGTACCTAGTGATGACAGAGATCATAATCCTCAAGCACCTGAAAGTAAGCCCCCTCTTTCCGTGCAGATGTTTGTTTTGAAGCTTGTCTGTCCCTCCTCTAGACTTCTTATACCTCTCACTGTTACCCCCAAAGCAGAAGGCATGCAACTGCACCTGAGCTGTTACAGTTCCGATCCCTCTCATACTCTGAGCATCCTCTTCACCCACATACACCCAGTTTCCTTCTTTGGAAACTGAGTCCTTCCTACTGTATGTACAAAAACTTGTCAGCCTGTGGCTTATAAATTCATTGGCCAGCTTCCCTGAAACTCAACCACATGATAGAAGAATTAAAAATATTCCATGCTAGACACCAGAGAACCCACACAAAATAAAGCTCTTCATGTGTACCTTTACTCTGGCGTAGACTTCAGTCAGGGATTCTTTAACATGACAGGCAGTCATCTACAATGAACAAATCCAGAAGAAACCAGGCTCCCTCATTCACAGCTCAAAAAAAAAAAACATTTGAGTCCCCTGCAGCACTGATAACAGCTTTATCAGTGGACTTGGAGCAGATCCTTCAGTAGGACTCATATTATAATTTTGCAGGGTTCTCTGTGGCCTGTTTCACAGCTACTGAAACTTGAGCTGTGACCATCATATAGATGGGTTGATTGTTACTCTCATATGCAGTCTACTCCATCCTCAGAGCCAACGACGCTGCTCGTGCCCACAGCACCCAGGAATACAGTGTCAACCCCTAATTTTAACTATCTGGGAAGCTAGCAAGTGCCTTTAATGGTTTTAAACTCAAGTAGTAACTAATTATGAAATAATTCAGTTTAAAAGAGAAGAGATTTCCATTTGAGGAAGAAATTCAAAATATGAATTCCCAGCTGATGTAATCTGCATAATTTCAAGGCATTCAACAGAATTACACCATTTTAGATTAACTGAAAAGCTATATTCAAAATGCAGCCCTTTCCTTTGATTAACCACCTGGCAAGCACTTCACTCATGCTCAATTTATACAGGGTACAAAATCCTTGCTGTTCTCCAGTATTAGCAGAAGCTTTACTCTCTTAATTACTCAAGGTAATACAATGAGGTGGTCATTGTCCTGGCTGAATAATGAGAGACAGTCACTGAGCTTTAGATTATACTTCAAGCAAGCTAAATTGTCACTTTCTTGGTGAAGAGACAGCTCTAGTAATTTGTTCAACACTGCCATCTGTACTTCTCATAAAGGAAACGCATTTTTTCATAACTGTCGTGGTTTAGCCCCAGCCGGCAGCTAAGCCCCACGCAGCCGCTCGCTCACTCCCCCACGGTGGGACGGGGGAGAGAATCAGAAGAGTAAAAGTGAGGAAACTCATGGTTTGAGATAAAGACAGTTTAATAAGTAAAGCAAAAGCCGCGCACGCAAGCAAAGCAAAACAAGGAATTTGTTCACCACTCCCCATGGGCAGGCAGGTGTTCAGCCATCTCCAGGGAAGCAGGGCTCCGTCACGCGTAATGGTTTCTTGGGAAGACAGACGCCATAACTCCGAACGTCCCTCCACCCCTTCCTTCTTCTTCATCCCAGCTTTATATACCGAGCATGACGTTATATGGTATGGAATATCTCTTTGGCCAGCCTGGGTCAGCTGTCCCAGCTGTGTCCCCTCCCAGCTTCCCGTGCACCCCCAGCCTGCTCGCTGCAGGCCAGCACGAGAAGCTGGACTGTCCTTGACTACTTAGCAACAGCTCAAAACATCAGCACCTTATCAACATTTTCTCATCCCAAATCCAAAACACAGCCTCATGCTAGCTTCTATGAAGAAAATTAACTCTACCCTGGCTGAAACCAGGACAATAACAAAACATGAAACACTAGTTAGAGATAAGTAAAGCCTAATTTTTTGCTTAAATTTGCTTTCGGGAGTACTAAAGCATAATATTTTACCAACAGCATTAACCTTCAGATTGGAGATTCTTACCTTCTCCTTCTGCACATTCCTGTCTTTTTGGAAGGACTGCCATTAGAAGCAATTACTATATTAAACTATTTGTTTCAAAATCGCTCCCAGAAGATAAAGACACTCTTGGAGAAGCCTCTTAAGAGTAGCTGGATAGACTGGAAGGAACTATAGTTGAATTATGTAAGCCTTACATACAAATCCTTTTGTGCACTTTACTATCTTTTTTTTAATTACAGAAATATTACAGATTTTTCCTTAAAATTCTTGTTCACAAATATGTAGAACAAATTAGGTTTCTAAAAAAGTCACAATTACCACTGCATCTGTAGTGTGCATCCACAACTTGTTAATGCAAGTGTGATTATTAACAAAGAGGAAGAGGTTGTGTGCCATACAGACTGTGAAAAAGATGAGCTTACAGTTGTAAAAAATCAGTATTACTAAAGGCAGCTGCTGAATAGGGTGTTTTCTCTTATGCCGTAACAATTACCAACCAAAAAAAGACCCAAACCACCATCTATTCAAATATCTGCCTTCCAAATGATGTAAGCAGAAAGCTACAGGTAAATCTACTTTCAATTATAGGCCAGAGGACCCTAGCTAGAAAACAACAGTATCTGTATGAGCTACCATTGTACTTCTTTCTAAATGACAGCACTAGTACCAGATAGAAATCTTAAGACTTCTTCCTTGAATCATAGCTCAAGACACAAGGTTTGTGTCCTAGCTTCAATTTTATCTTGAATAGTTTATGAATTCCAGCCATAATCTGGAAGCACAAATAAGCTCCATCATAACCCACAGACATACAGTGATCGTATCAGTCTTTAGAGCTAACCAAAATGTTTTCACATATAAATACAGATTTTTCTCTAAAGAGAGAATCTGAACAATATTTACATGTTTTTACTATGTTTTCCACCATATCATACAGCTTTCTTTAAATTATTTAGAAAGTGTTTAGTATCTAAACCCTAGTTAATAAATTGCTCTCATAAGACACTGTAAAAGTATATTAAATTACTATGGAAAACGTTAAAGAGGAGCTTGTTTGGGATAAGTAAATTGGAAACAATTTCAGTGTTTTGCCATTTTTAACTACATTGTATTTCTGTTTTTCACTCATCTTGGCTTTCAGGGAAAATCTCTCCCCTTCTTACAAAACCAAATACACCCTTAAATCCAAGTCCAACTAAATCGGTTCAACAGAAGGTGGATGCCCAATTATTATTTGTGTCTCTGAATTTGTCAAAAGCAGTGATGTGACTGGTTGACCCCACCCAGTCTGTACTGCCACAAGTGGTAGCTTTTATCTGTTCTTTCTAAGCGTGTTTTGAGCCAATGGCTAACTGAGAGTGACTCTACATGCAGGAAGCACGCTCTAACAAATGTTTAATATTACGCATAAGCTGGAGCAAAGGGAAGAGAATTGTCATTATTTCCGGAACATTCTCTGCATCAGACATTAGAAACTGTCAGGAGAAGTGGGAGATCCACACTCAAATCCCCAAACCAAATTAATCAAGGCAGGACTGTTCTCAAGATCCACTACTGTAGTTGAGGCGGGAATTGCACCACCATTATGAAAAGCCTCTGGATATGGATACAAGGTCACTGCTGAATCCTGCCGCATCTCAGGTATGGAGTACGGCAGTGTCATCAAGTAATTACACATATATCCAGCAGAAGAAAATTTATAGGGGCTTCACCAGCAACAACTTCACTGCTGAGAGACAACTGCCTCCATGGTCAGTCAAGAGCTGAATAGAGATATTTGTGAATGCTAGTGACATCTAAATACTGGCATCTAAAAGAAGATTTAGTGCCTATATGTTCCTGCAAATCAACCCTAAAGAGACTTTTCCTGTCCTAGGCTTTCAAAAAGAAAAGATTAATTGGTCATCAATAACATTCTTTATCTTCCTGGAAAACTCTTGCTGGATACAAAATGTAGCTAATCACGTCAATCCATTTTCTTCTATTGTTGACATGAAATATCATATAACTCCGGGCTGGAAAGGTTTCTTCATTTTTGATAGTAGGATAGTTTCAGGCAACTGAAGTAACCTCCAGACAGTTGAGTGAAATTGCCAAGGGAAGGGGGCAGGAGTACAAGTGCCATTTTGCACACAATTCATCATTACTCTCTGCTCTCTGGAAATTTAGTCCGTCTACAGTCTACTCTTGAATTTTATCTTTTCTTCCTTCAGAGAGAAGTCAGTCAGAAAGTTTAATAGTCTGGCAGCAAATCTTTGAAAGACACTGACATTAGAAACAAAACCCAAGGCACTATCAGAGAAAATAGTGAATAGACAATATTCTGATTGTTGCAGAACAACTCTTGAAAAGCTGCTGGAAGATAATTTGGAATTATGCCATTTAAAATACAGCCACTCTGTAATCATCCTTTTCAGTTTAAATCTCACGAGATCCATTCTCCTGAAGATGCATTGGTAAGTCTGCATTACTGCATCATTACTGCTGTCAGGCTTTATATGCACCTATCAAAAAAGTGTAGAGACATTTATTTATAATTTTGCTGTCAAAGTTAGCATGGTTTTGGTGATTGTGCAAACCCATCTGACAAGAAGTTCACAGTTCGCAGTCCACAGATCATTGAAAGTATAATGGCTCTAAACAGCAGTGCTCTGACTTACAGATTGTTACTTCAGGACCACCCAGCAAACAGGTCAGCACTAACCTCCTGCTGCAGAACACCTAACTGGCTTCCCACCAGTTGTTAGCAAGAGAGTAGCAGGATTCTGTCAAAAATGCATCAAGACAATTGCCCCCTGAAGGTAAAAAAAATTGTATGTTCCATCAAATACTGCCAAAAAAGTCCTATGGGGAAGGGAAGTCCTTGAATATTCTTAGAGATTTAATTTTAGGTACAGATGTTAAATTAAATTCCCTAATGCTACCTTGCATTGGTACGCCAAGTACCTCTGTGTAACTTTCCTGAGAAGAAATTAAAGCAATTTTCTGCATGATGCTCATTGTCATGGTTGGATTCTGTTGTTTACCTCCTTCTTTAGCTCCAGGAAAGTGTCCAGTCTCAATCTGTGTTTTTATTCATAACATAGCAAGGACTTGACCAGTTTGTCAGATAGAGCATGCTCGATGGCTACATTTCTGCATTTAAAAATTAAAAGACTGGAAGCAGAGGTAATGTCAACTTACACCCAGCATACTAACCTAAACCACTTTAAACAAACTTCTACTCCCTTACATTCAAGTATTCCCATTTTCCTGATGAATACTGCTATTGCTATAAAAAGTGTAATCCCATATAAAAAGCATAACTTTCTGCCCCTGTTTTATTTATAGTTTGGCATCGATGCTTTGATTTGAAAGTTACATGAAATAACTCTTTGCAACACACTGATAAAACAAGCATAAGAATGCCTCAGAACAGAAATTTGATCACAGAATGTATAAAACATCCATTATGATGTCCCTGCCTTCTCAGAGAAAACTCTTTTCCTCATGTGGATATCCAGGCTTGGCACTTATTCATAGTGCAAAATTACCTCAGGAGTAAGCGGAAAGGTTTCTGCTAACAAATGTAGCCTAGGTAGGTTAAATATTTTCCTTCTGTTCCTACATATATAGGATGTCACACCAGTGTAGGAGAATGTGAGTATCTGACTACTGGTGCCAGACGCAATGTCATTAAGCACTCACTCAACTGTGCCACGTAGGCTGATCACTCTGGCTGACTATTTTCCTGAATTTGATTGTCTGATACTTCTTCCAGCCCTTGCATATGCTGCAACTTAACCTATTTTCCTCTATTTCTTACCTGAGTTAATCCTATTCTGTGCAAACTTTGTT